>NC_064629.1:575695511-575998541 GCF_023864275.1 Schistocerca cancellata
CTGCACTTTCTACCGCGGATAATACGGGGTTTTTTCGGAAAGTAAGGAACGATCAGAAGGAACCACAGAGAAAATCCGATGAGGTTTTGCACAGGTCTGTTGGGCAGTGTCTCTAGTATGCCCATCGATCGCATACGTCGTTCTTTTTAGTTCTGAGAACACGGGGAGCACATAAAGATACCTAGAACAATAGTGTCTCCCGCAAATACCAGGGCCTGGTGAGAAATTTCGCCTGAAGCTATGCAGCCAACATTCCACAACTGTCGTGCGCTTTCTTCTTCAAGACAATTCTCCTGCATCGTTTTCAATTGGAATGTTAGATTGCCCACAATAGAGCCCGTCTCCCTCTGAATTTCATCTCCGCTCACATGAACCGCTGGCTATGAAGACAACATTTTGGCACAGACGACGAGCTGCAGGCCAGCGTAGAGAATTGGCGGAAAGCACTGGCGGCTGCCTTCTATAACGAGGGTATTGGAAAGTTGGTACAACGCTACAACAAACGTCTAAGTCGGATTGGTGACTACGGAGGTAAGTAGCTGGAAGTTGTAGCTAACTCTTGCAGTTTTGATTTTCAGTGTGGTTTCGATTTCGCGACCTATCGTTCCTTACTTTCAGACAGCCCTCGTAGATAGGGATGTTTTGGAAAGTAGCTGCTGCACCGTGTTAAGTAACGTGGATATTTGTTGTGTCTGGACCTGAACGTCTGCATTAGCTGTGTGGCATCTGAAGCTTGCCGCCGTGGCACCTGAGCAGGGGGCGGGACTGGAGGGGTGGGCATGTTTTCAGATACAAATGTAACAAATAGATAAAGCAAGCAAAATAGACAAAAATATGTACAAAGAAGGTTTCTGCAACGCCCACCTGAAAAAAATGGTTAGTAAAAACGACAAGAAGAAAATAAACTGTTAAAGCAATATGTACCCCTGAAAAGTAAAGACAAGAGAGAATTAAGGCACCTGCACAAAAAAAAAAAAAAAATCCGTGGCCAGCAGTCACGTAGTTTGTAATACCTCGTCTCCAGTTGTGGGATCTTGCTTATAGGGTGCCTAAAGGATGCTGTGTTCTAGGAATGCTATACAACAATTAAAACAAATAACATTAGTAGTTTTATTTCTATAAAGCAATTGACAATACTTAACTTTGGGGTTACATCGTCGTCGCAAGTAGCATGCAAACAATAGTAGTCTTTGCTAAAGGCAAAACTCGGACAAGTAACTGATAAGGATCACAACTACTTGTTGTTGTAGCACACTCCACAAATACGTTCCACTAATGTCAGTACTCTGAGGCGATCTGAGGCGCGAGGCTGGCAGGAGCGGCGCTTGTATTCACTTCTTGAAGGGGGCACTCCTGGTGCTTCAGGGTCCTTATCAGCGGCCGATTGGCTGACTTTTCTTCACCCCCTTCTCTGGTCTGGCATTCGGCCTTTTCGTTGCGGCGCTTGTGGTTACGCCAGGACAAATAAACTGCCAATAAGTTTGGGCGAAATACGTACTGAATTCTGTGCTTGTAAGAAGGCGTTATTTTCTATATTCTGTACTGGCGTTAAGATAAAGAAAGGAGCAGTAGATGTAGTGCATCCTGTGTATGATTACTGAATAAAAATGTACATAACCATGTATGTGTTTTTCATTTCGGGTCTCTTACTATATTGCAAGTACTAAACCTATTGCCCAGTATTTTCACTGCAAATATGCAACAGCAGAAAATTACGTCATTTAACTAAAATCTCTCTAAAATACTATTGCATGCCAGTACCTGACATAGTCGGTGTCATGGAAGGGCATGGTGTGCGTTATTTTCTATAAAAACCCATCGCACGCCAGTACCTGACGTAGTAGGTATCATGGCGAGGTAGGTGCAGCATCAAGACTTCGTTGTAAGCGACTGGAGCTTAGACGGTGTGCAAGAATACCGAAAGAAGGTGAATGGCGTACTTCTTCCCGACAACACACGTGCAGTAATTGTAGATCCGTCCAACTGCTGCAAGACGAATGTTCTCATGTCGCTGCTAACATACGCAGATGAAGTTCGCTTTGAGTATATACACTATGTGATCAAAAGTATCCGGACACCTGGGTGAAAACGACTTACAAGTTTGTGGCGCCGTCCATCGCTAATGTTGGAATTCAATATGGTGTTGCTCCACCATTAGCCTTGATGACAGCTTCCACTCTCGCAGGCTTACGTTCAATCAGGTGCTGGAAGGTTTCTTGGGGAATGGCAGCCCATTCTTCAAGGACTGCTGCACTGTGGAGAGGTATCGACGTTGGTTGATGAGGCCTGGCGCGAAGTCGGCGTTCCGAAACGTCCCAAAGGAGATCTATAGCATTCAGGTCAGGATTCTATGCAGGCCAGCCGAATACAGGGTTGTTATTGTCGTGTAACCACTCCACCACAAGCAGTGCATTACGAACAGGTGTTCGATCGTGTTGAAAGTGCAGTCGCCATCACTGAATTGCTCTTCAACAGTGGGAAGGAAGAAAACATCAATGTAGTCGTGTGCTGTAATAGAGCCACGCAAAACAACTAGGGATGCAAGCTCCCTCCATAAAAAAAAGCGACCACACCATAACACCCCCGCCTCCGAATTTTACTGTTGGCACTTCACATGCTGGCAGATTACGTTGACCGGGCATTCGCCAAACCCACACCCTGCCATCGGATTGCAACATTTTGTACCATGATTCGTCACTCCACACAACGTTTTTCCACTGTTTAATTGTCCAATGTTTCTCTCCTTACACCAAGGGAGGCGTCGTTTGGCATTTACTGTCGTGATGTGTGTCGCCGGCCGGTGTGGCGGAGCGGTTCTAGGCGCTTCAGTCTGGAACCGCGCCACCGCTACGGTCGCAGGTTCGAATCCTGCCTCGGGCATGGATGTATGTGATGTCCTTAGGTTTAAGTAGTTCTAAGTTCTAGGAGACTGATGACCTCAGATGTTAAGTCCCATAGTGCTCAGAGCCATTTGAACCATTTGATGTGTGTCTTATGAGCAGCAGCTCGAGCATGAAGTCCAAGATCTCTCACCTCCCGCCTAACTGTCATAGTATATGCAGTAAACCCTGATTTTGTTTGGAATTCCAGTGTGATGGTGAAAGGTCTCTGTTGGATTCCTTTCATGTTAATTTCTTAAATCTGTTGTCATTTATGGCATAAATTCCTCTTCTAAATTTACTGTGGCGTTTCTGACTATCTGGGAGGAGACTGAGTAGTGGAACGTGTTACTTTTACACATAAACAAGAACGATCTGTCACACTACTACACTTTAAAACACAGTTTATATGTAATTCATGTCACACAGTCTCATATGGAACCTACATCTTCTTTCTTTTATATACTGTATATGATAAGATACTGTCATCCCCCTTCCCTTCTGTGTGAGAGGATGAATGAGCAAATGTATTTCTAGTTGCATGCTTGGGGGTAGCAGACAAGCCTGTCTGCTAGAGAACAGTAGGACCAACGTCGGAACAGGTAGCTACGCTTTCTAAAAGCAAAGAGGTTTCTATCCTTAGTATGGTCCTGTCCGTCCCTTGTCATGTTGGTATAGGAAGCTGCCCCTCTGACCACTTCCGTTTGTATTTGTGAGCCACCCTCAGGAAGGGACCAGGTCAGTCTGTCTGTGGCGAGCGTCTGAAGTGATAAGATCTCCGGCTAAGCGCGTCTCTGCTAAGGCCGTAGGACAATGGATTTCTTAAGTTCAGCCTAACTAAGAATTTAATCACCTTCACCTTTCAGGTTTAGCTCTAAAATATCTAATGTTATCTTAAATTGCAACGCAGTGTGATTCGAGTGAACAGTTCAGAATATATTCCGGTAGTTGCTTTGTCACTACTTTATGAGTAAAGTAGAACCACGTGTTGATCAGTAACACTAACTAGCATCATCAATCTTCAATGCGAATGTGCGTGAGATTACAACGTCTCGTCTTGACAATATTTTTCAATATAGCAACTTTTCTTTATGTTCAACCCACGTGGGGTGTACTTTGTGAGACCAGTACCACGTGCTTATACAATTGTTTGACCCATCAGGTTGATAGTAAGACGATAGTAACCAGTTAGAGGTTTTTATTTTGTAAATTGCTTTTCGATCTAATTTATTTTAATTATCAAAATTATTGTGGAGTTACACTCTTTGTGTAAACCAAGTTGACCACGTGAAGCATGTGGTGTAGTCATCAAAGTAGCCCTCAGCTATTCTTTTCGGGAAGATTTCACAGAGAGTTAGTATGTATTTAGTATACCAGTGTGTGGTAATTACATGATGGACAGGATTGCGCTACGAACGTAACTTCTTTGGGTGAAAATTGAGTCAGTTGGTTGTGGTTAATTTCCTCTTGCATATGTTTCAACATTCTTCGTGTGTTATTTTATGTATGCAGTGTTGTATGTAGTCTCCCAATCTTGGCTCCCTATTTGATGAGTTCCGTAAGATTACAAACTCACATTTACACAATCCTAAATAACGCACCAGCTTAGTTATGACTCAAGTTTAATATGCTGAAATTTCAATTATCAATGTTAAAATAAATTTCCAAATATAAACGGATTTATTTCTTTTTATTTAAATTCTCTTTTATATATATCACCGGTTGTCGTATGACTATTAAAAGATTATAATTAATGTTAGTGTGGTTGGGAATTTGGTAAGCTAGACTGGATACCTGGTGAAACAGTTGCTCAGTAATGCAAGGTTAACTTCCCCAGACAGCTCACAGCTTTTAAACCTCTTTTATTGTCTATCAGCACCGCTTCCAAAGAAAATTAAAGCAACAACGTTACAATGGTCTGGATAGATAACTGCCTATTACAAATTACGATCCTCTTCAACGGTCGGCAGTCTCTGTCAGTCAACAGACGAGGTTGGCCTGTATGCTTTTGTGCTGTACGTGCCCTTCACAATCACATCGGAAACAGTGGACCTAGGGATGTTTAGTAGTGCGTAAATCTCGCTTACAGACGTATGACACAAGCTACACCCAATCACCTGACCACGTACGAAGTCCGTGAATTCCGCGGAGTGCCCCATTCTGCTGTCTCACGATGTCTAATAACTACTGAGGTCGGTAATATGGAGTGCCTGGCAGTAGGTGATAGCACGATGCACCTAATATGAAAAACGTATATTTTTGGGGGTGTCGGGATACTTTTAATCGTATAGTGTATGTGCATTTTCAAAAACAATGTTTCAGCTCAAATACCGACTATTACAGGAGATACTGCAGGGTGTAGATGGTGTGACATACACGACATTCATTGAGAGCAATGCTATTCCTCCGTCGGGAAAAGTAAGGCCAAACACAGTGTTCATTTTTGACGATCTTTCTCTGGAAAACCAAGACAAAATTAGGTGAAATTTGTGTTTCGGTCGCCATATGGTTGTTGAAGTATTTTATCTAAGTCTGACATTTTCCAGAATTTGTAAATAATAGATTTCAGCTATCAGTCGTCCTTTTGAAATTTTATTGGCAGATCTAGATTTCTGCTAGAAACTAGCCATCCTCTATGCACTATCATTTTTGATCAATGCATGTAATGCCTGTTGTTTGGGCTTCATCCACAGTTCATTGAATACTCAATACTCAAGTATTCAATGAACTGTGGATGAAACCTGACCAACAGGCATTACATCCATTGATCAAAGATGATAGTGCATTGAGAATGGCTAGTTTCTGCCTGAAATATAGATCTGCCAATAAAATTTCAAGGGACGACTGATAGCTGAAATCTATTATTTACAAGTCAATATAACAGTCGCTGCGTGCAACAGCCTCTGAATGGAGGGTAACCTGATTTTCCAGAATACCATAACAACTGGTGAGGAATAGTGCAAACCTAATTACAGCATTCAAACAGGACAATCTTAATTTAATCTAGCAAGGAACTAGAGACATATTCTCAAACCCTTCTGAGGCTGAACAATACACTCAATGATCGACTTAATGCAATCGAGTAGAAAGTAAACGACTTTACTGGAGCGGGAATAGCAGTTATTGAGAACGGGACGTTGTACCAACGACTTAAGGCATTTGAAATGAAAATAGGCTACTTAACTAATAGGAAAATAGCTGTTACCGAGAAGGGGGAGCATGGGAAGAAGAAGAGCGGATATGTAAAACCTCACGTTGCGCAGAAGTCCGATTAGTATACACTGAGATGTCGACTAAGCATAAAGTCATCGAGGCACGGAAGGCTGTTTGCGAGAAGTTACGGTTACTGAAGTTACGGCATTTTAAGCGGGAGCAGACATTGCGAGAAACCTGTAAACTAGTTACTGAATCTCTCGATGAACTCAGCGAAATTCCGCAACGACGACGATGACACTATTGCCGCTTTCATTAACCGTCACAGCGACCCTAGGACAGACAATACATTCGGTGTCAGTGGTGAGAAACCATACATGTTGGGCTCACTTTAAATGAAAAAACAATACAGATCGGCGATAAACAGTTTCAAAGAACATCCGGTCCACTGAACCTTATTTTCCTAAGACTAACAAAAACTGTAAATTATTCACCTAAATATCTGGAAATGTATCGTGTAATATTGATTTTAACTGAGCATTATAAGAAAGTAAATTGCCGAAGCGATGTGAAATAGAAAGCGATTATAAAATGTATTTTGAATGGTGAAAAAAATAGCAGCGATGATAGTATTGACATTCAGCATAAAATTCCCGCCCGCAGTATATACTGTACATTACGACGACCCCAATGAGCTAACAGACCGGCTATGATTGCACATGACATCAGCTGCCGCTGGTAATACAGCTAATTCGAATGAAGTTGTTTCAATAATTTCTGAGCTTAAAGAGAGAGAGGCATCATCAGTAAGTAAGGAAACTGTTGTTAGAGAACTGCACAAACCAGCGAACAAAACATACCCTCGAGGATATGTTATGGGTTGGGTTGTTTGGGGAAGAAACCAAACTGTGAGGTCTCGGTCTCATCGGATTAGAGATGGACGGGGAAGGAGGTCGGTAGTGTACTTTCAAAGGAACCATCCCAGCATTTGCCTGGAGTGATTTAGGGAAATCACAGAAAACCTAAATCAGGATGGCCGGACGCGGGACTGAACCGTCGTCCTCCTAAACGCGAGTCCAGTGTGCAGACTAATGCACCACCTCGCTCGGTGAAGATACGTTATGATTAAAGGTTTGAACGACCTGTGGCAGGTGGACCTTGTCGACATCATGGAACACTCACGTGTGAATAACGGATTCAAATACATTTTAATGGTCAGTGATACTTATTCTAAATAAACCTGGGCATACCAGTGAAAGCGAAAACAGGGAAGGAAGTCACGTAGGTTTTTGTTGGATTGCTGCAAACGGGGACTAGTCGAAGCCCAGGCGACCTACAAACAGATCACAGCGGTGAGTTTTACAGTAGATATTTCAAGACTGTGGTGGAGCGGTATGGAATACATCACTACTCGAAGTTCACCAGAGAATCGTGGAACGTCTGAACAGAACAGTGAAAACCCAAATGAATCTTCGTGGCTCTCACAAATGGATCAATAACCTCCCACAAATAATTGCACAGTATAATAGAACCAAACATCGCACAATAAAAATGAGACCAATCGATGTTCGTGAAAATAGACTTCTAGATACAGTATACTATCGTATTAAAATGTTAGATACGCGCAAACAGCTATTTAAAGTAGGTGATTTAATACGTGTTTCAAAATACGAGACAGAATTTGAGTATTCAAACATGTCAAACTGGTCAACCGAGGTATTCATAGTTTCCAAAGTGAAGAGAACGAATCCCAGAACATACCTCTTAAAGGAAACCATTGGTACTGAAATTGCAGGATGCTTCTACATACAGGAGCTGCAGAAGAGCTGGAAACCACATTGTATCTCGTAGAGCGGGTCGTACGGCGTCCAGGGAATAGGGCGGTAGTTAAATGGCTTGGTTTTCCCGTATCACAAAACAGCTGGGTGGACGCTGACGATTTATTCTAGAAGACGGAACGCAGACCACAAAGCCTCAGTAGTATAACATGCGTGATAGGAGACGCATTACAGGAGGAGGCGGCATTCTCGACAAACTACCTGTCGAATTACACATTCCAGGATATAACTACTGTGGATCTGCAACAAAACTTCAAAAACGATTTGCACGCGGTGATAGGGCGATATATCTACTCGACGAAGCGTGTATGGGTCACGTTATCGCTTACGCAGCAAAAAAAGATCGTCACACCGCCGCTCGAATTTTAGCTGATAAAACTAAAGCAAAATGCACGAGAAGGGATACTGGTATAGGTCAACGCTCTGCAGCATTTTCAGTTGAAAAAACTATGCATGGTGAAGTTAAGTTCGGCTTGGGTGTGCAGAAGTTCAGCCAAGTTATGAGCGCTGCAGGTAGGGCGCTCAGGAAGAAGAAGGAAACCAAATGGTGCATGAAAAACAGTATCCTGACAGCGTTTTATGCATCTAAAAGCATACTGAAGCAGAAAGGAGCGATAAAAAAATCGATTAAACCACTAAGGTTCCACCAATACCCAAGACGTCGGGTGGAATTATTCTCTTCATCATTCCTGCCTTAGTCGGTCTCTCAGCGGTGGGTTCACTGACTGAGGGTGCTGTGGTTATTGGCAGGACAGTCAAGAATGCACAAAATTCTCAGGAGCAACTGCAGGAGGCAAGGAGAGATAATCGGAAAATGGCTATACTTGAAAATATACAAAAAAGGACTAGGTCTCTTCATTATCAAGAAGGAAGTCGAGAATGAGATTTTCACTCTGCAGCGGAGTGTGCGCTGATATGACACTTCCTGGCAGATTAAAACTGTGTGCCGGACCCAGACTCGAACTCGGCACCTTTGCCTTTCGCGGGTAAGCACTCTACCATCGTTCGTTGTATCTGCTCGTGGCGGACTTTGCAAGACACCCGTTTCAGTTCGTCGTTGATCCATTGACTCAGTTATTTTTATTACAGAGGGCAGCTAACCTCCTGACCGAGCACGCTGAGTTACCGTGCCGGCATTCATCTGAGCTACCCAAGCACGACTCACGCCCCATCCTCACAGCTTTACTTATGCCAGTACCTCGTCTCCTACCTTCCAGACTTTACAGAAGCTCTCCAGCGAACCTTGCGGAACTAGCACTCCTGAAAGAAAGGATATTGCGGAGACATGGCTTAGCCACAGTAGTAATGCAGCTTTGCATCCACAAATCTTGTTGTTTTTACAATACACGAAGTAATACTGCTTTTAAATTCACAGTTCCTGTTACTGTTTGAATTTTTTTATTTACAGTTCATGGTTTTAAAAATATTAGTACTGATCGATTTTTTTTTTTTTTTTTTTTTACTTTACATTGCAGTACTGTTTACAGCTACTGCAGAGGTATAGTTTCTATTACACTAATACTACTACTAGTGAAATTCCACCCAAATAGAAGACGTAATTTATGCTTTGAGGTGGTTGACTCTAAACATTTTCCTCCTCAAGCAGCTGTAATAATTTAATAATACAATCAAGTGGATGGCTCTAAAATATTCATCCCAAACAGCTGCACTAAAATGAAATGGGTGGGATTCACACTTAAAACTAGTATGACTTGGACAGCTAGCGGTAGATGAAACTTAATAACTAATCTATTTACACATGCACTCACACAATGACACACGCACATGAAGTTCAAAAGAGAGAAATACTTTGGATTATTTTTTCCCTTCATTTACAGGGCTTCAAACTTTTTTGTGATTTCAGTTCAAGTTTTAATCTTTTTTTATACGTATTGCACATTTTCAACATTTTTTATAATTTGTATCCAGCACATGCTGCATATATATTTATGCGTTTGTAGTATGCTACTTATTCAGAAAAAAGTAAACACAATATATTTACACACAGGCATACTTATTTACACAAACATCCATACTCAAACGCACTCACAAGCATACACACAGACACACATAAACACTCATACATGCAGGCACACCATACATCACACAAACAATATTTACCCAATCATAAAAGAGCCATACTATTCGGCACTAGCTCTCACTCAGCCAGTCACTTACTATCTCTCCCATTCACACCGTTAGAGTAACGAACCCCATATCATGCTTCAAGTAAATACTATGAATACTGGAGGGCTTCGATCCCATCTTGACAAATGGCTCTTTTTTGTCACGAGGTGACAGTCCGACTTTAGATTGCATCACAGTGTACACCTCGTGTACCAAATGTACCAAGGTTACAGGGGAGCACTGCAAACACCACTGCACAGACACTGCAGGTAGTCTTTGACCGTGAGCACACATGATGCCTCACGCCACACATCCTTATCCTGCCTCTGGGTGGCGCCATCTATTGGATGATATGCATACATTTTGGATCTTACACCCACGAACTCCACAATCAGAAATCGATACACCTCATCTTTCATTAAGCAGATAACCTTCTTGTTCTGAAGGACAACAGCATAAGGATTATCGACTGCGTATCCCGATATGTCGAATTCATTACTGCGACACCTAGTTACTTCCTATGGATCGCAGTTCTTCACGCAATAGATGAAGCTACCTGTATCCATATAAAGTAGCTTTGGTTCCAAGAAATGAGTTTTAGCAAACTCATATTGGAAGCAGTGCTTGTGGAGTTTAGAGATGTCCAGTATACACATACCCAAACAGATTGGTTTCGTAATCTCACTAAAAACTTCATCTCCACAGTAACAGTATCTTTTCGGTATTTAATTCAATATACTCTTGCAGCCAGGGGGACTGGTTGAAGGTGATAGCCCAGGTGAGTCTACTTAGTTCCATTCCTAAGCTGAGACACTGCTGAGGATTACAATAATTAATTACATACCTCTGGGTGCATCCAACAGTGTTCATAAAAAAAATTGTTCAAATGGCTCTGAGCATTATGGGACTTAACTTCTGAGGTCATCAGTTCCCTAGAACTTAGAACTACTTAAACCTAACTAATCTAAGAACAGAACACACATCCATGTTAGAGGCAGGATTCGAACCTGCGACCATAGCGGTCGCTCGGTTCCAGACCGTAGCGCCTAGAACTGCTCGGCGACCCCGGCCGGCAGTGTTCATCAGTTTAGGGATAGTGCTTCCTCACGGAACTTGTTCCTCTGTACATAACCACAAGTCGCTTGTCATTTCATTCAAACTAACAGGATATATGAGGTCAGCTTCCACCACATAACCTACATCAGAATCAGCCGCCAGACCCAATATTTTGCACCTAATCCCTCTTATTCCTTTTTGGGCACCCATTGAAATCCACCACCCGGCAGTGGCTGCATCATGGCGTGCCCGTATAAGTTATTCACATCCAAATTTAGAATATAACTTGAATCGAGGGATGCCTTGAATGCCGCACCTACATGTGGATTATTTGCCTTGACGCATCTATGGACACACTGGCAAAGTGATCCATTTCCTCAAAGGAAATAAGCATATCAGGATCAGTCAAAAGTTCAATGCTGCACCTCGTTTTCTTCATCATTGCGTCACAGGACAATCCAGGTGACGTATAATAATAGGCGGAGCCCAGAGAGTACAGACACCGGTGCATGTATAGTCTTGCTTATTCACCCAAATTGGGAATGCTGAATTCCCACCAGACATTCACAGCATGCTCATAATCTGCACAAGTTACGGCATTGCCTGTGTTTACAGATATATCGGGTAGCCTGGTTTCCTTGAGTTTGGCCTTACTATCCAGATACGCATAAGGAAAATTTCCTTTCCTAGTCACAAGCTGAAACTTTTCCTCATCGAGTTGTGCAGATTGGGTGATATGCATATCCTCTCAAGGTAGAGTTTCAAAGAGGAGCGTAATTTTTGGCATCATTCGTTTGGAGAATGAAATATACTTTTCAACACTCTCAGGCAGGACACTGACCTGATTTTTCTGCCAACTGAAACTAACCAATAGCACCCCCAACTAGAAAGTGAACGTCATATCCACTAATTTACGGAAGGAAACGGGTATACACCGTGGTAAATCCTCAAATTGCATGCATTGTGAGCTACACTGTGGAACTTCCCTGTAAGACGACAATGATCTGCACAGGGAGTTTCAGCTTTACTATATAATAACAGATCACAAATATGACAGATAACCACCACACTGTATAATTTTTTATTCTCCTCCGATTCGGTAATGAGGATGTTGGGGCTGTAGAGCCTATCAACATGCCATGAGAGTTTTTCAAGCTGAGTGAGCAACCAAACTGTAGGATTATCTCCCACATAAGATTCATGGAAGTTAAGACTTGAATCATATGAACATGTAAGTTGGCATGCAGCCGCATATGGTATATGGTTTTGCGTGAAGGTGGTGTGTGAGTTGAAGGGGTTCCCTTCACCGTGGGTTATAGGTGCAAGAAGACATTCGAGGTCTGTATATACAACAAACAGTCATCGTTCCTGGCGGTGAGCATTCTTGAATTTAATGAGCTTGTTTTCTTCTGTAGGCATAATAACAGGTACTGGTTCCTTGGATTCACAGTCCGCCACATGTCTTTTTAAATACTTTTCTTCCAGAAAGTCATTTAGACATCTGAAGAAAATTTGTTTCTCACCTTTGTGTTTCAACAATTGGCTGCAAAGGAGGTAGGACATGTCTTTGATCCATACCTAAAGCTGATTATGACTTGCAGACAAGAGCTCCATGTTTACATGAAAATCACACTCCCCTGAATGTTTCGAAAACTGGAGTGGTCCAACTACAGTTTGCATGTCATTTTCATCTGACTTGCTTTTCTGCTTCTTCTTCAGGCCATAAGCGTAAACCGGTATTCTGGAATTTTGTGCTTCAAATTTTGGCATGTCCTGAATCTTTACAGGGAACTCGATACTGTTATAACATCCACAAATGTTAAGACCTATTCCGTATCGATATGTGCGCTCTGGATTACGTTTAATTTTTCTTTTGCATGCCAGAATTGACCATGCAAAACATGCTTGTACTTAATATCCTCAGGAAGTTTGATACAGCTGAACCCTCCATTTACTGGATCATAGACATGAATATGGAGGTTGAGATGTGGTATTGGGCTGAGTTCTTTCGGTGACCCTTTAACTTCCACTCGGAAAACCGGGACAGTATAGCACCCAAGGTGGATTCACGATACCACTCGGCTATTGATGTACTCCGAGGTATAACGTCACCATCACCCCAGATGTAGCGCAAGGTTTTCCCCTCAGCATCCCCTTGCTGTCTGGGTGGTTGACTCAAATCGTAGCAGGGTACTGCATTACAGTTGATGGCATTATATCTCGGATCATCTCGGGCTTTGAGGAGCTCTGCTTCCAACACCAGGAGGCATGCTTCTAGAAACCTGATTGTGATACAATAGCCCCCAACCGTATTCTCGATTCTAGTAAATGAGAGACGCCCCTCAAAGGCCCTAGCAACCGCCGAGTATTCTAGAGGGGACATGACGCTGCTAATCTGGTGTTCTTCACTATTGGGACGGAATAAAGCACTACCGCCAGCCACAGGTTCATTATCATTAATACTACAACTAGGAGACTACTCCGTACACCCGGTGGATAAGTGCGCTTGGGAGGAGGCGTCTTCGAGGGGAAGAGGTATGTCGCGAGTCACACATACCTTTCGTTGCCGGCGAGGGCGAGCAGCCCGAGCCTGAGTAAAGAAGGAGGTTGCGGTGGTGAGCTCCTGTGGGAGCATCCAGTCTGTGGCGAGGGTTCTCGTTGATGCTGCTGCATGTTGGAGCCTTCACCACCGCCAGCGTCGGGGGTGGGAGATCGTTGCTCTTACTGAACGACCCACGGACACCAAAGGGTATGCAGTTCTACGGGAGCAGGCACTACAGCAGCCGTGGCCACCTCTGGCGCAGCAACGGGCGGCGTTCACCCGGTGGTGCATGGTGCTCGGACATGTATTTGATACCCGTCCCCACAACCACTGTTCTAGGTGCACATGTCACACCAAGCTGTTTTTGTGACAATGTAGGTGGCATCTCTGTGACATATGAATAACGGAAAAAAATTAAGTACAGGGCTGAAGAATTTTTAAAAATATTCTATAAACAAATAACAACAGTTAAGTACACCAGCATTTCAAAATATAATTATATACTGTGACGATGACAGCAACATTATAATCACCTTTTACACTGTGGGTCCCAGGATTGAGCAATTCATTCGATCTTTCTGCTAGTCCTTCCACCCAGTTAAATATCTCCACCTCCTCTTCCAGAAGGGAGAGATTGCACTGCCTTTCATCACACTTCGTACCACACTCCTACTCCGGTATATCATCCTCTCCAGAATTGTTGTTGTTGTGAGGCCACTGATCCATCTCACGGAAGTCGTCTACAACAAGATATTGATTATAGGAAACAACAACAACAACAACAAAAAATTGTCCAGAATTTGCCTAAAGCAAGCTATTGATTATACATAGTACGGGAAAAAATAAAATAAAAAGTTCATACCAGATGGAAGTGATAACTCCTGGTCATCATTTTCGACGCATACCCCTTCTAGAATCTCATCCGCCTCTTGATTTATAACAATATGTACAACAATAACTAATATACGCCTCACTCAACGGTATATGATGAAAAAAAGTCTAACGGCAATATATTACAAATGTACTTAAATTTTTCGGCATTTCTTCCTTAAACAGCAGCTCAATGTTCATCAGCTGTTGCTCTAATGCTGCAGCAGCGAGATCAAAAATTTTATAAACACTTGATAGGATCTGAATACATCAAGAGCTGTTTTCTGAATATGTGGACTATCACATAGAATTTGGAGATTTACTTATATGATGGTAGCAAAAGCTCTTCCAATTTTAACACTTTAAGACATGCATTCTGAACATATAAACTGTCACGCACAGAATTCTGACATGTACTCACATGATGGTAGCACAACCTCCTCCGCTTTCTAGAGACTTTCAGATTCCGGTTGGCGTTCTAATTCTACCAGCATTTCGGGAATGAGTGCCGTAATACTAAGAAAAGGAACTTTTATAACCATTTGTTACGAAAATGTATCACAATCTCGAAAAATTTGAATAATTTGCTGCGAAATTTTGTAACTGTCGCAATTTGAACTCAATTTTTTTTAGAAAAACTTGCTTGGAAATTGACCCAAGTTTGACCGTTTCTCACCACCACTACCACTGGCACCACTGTTGGCTGACCCTTTCAAGTGGCAGGAATCACACTGACACAATTAGGCGCTGTCAAAGACCGATGATGATTGTGGTGGGGGTAGGGCTTTATATACCTTCAAACCATACCCTGTCTAGTGGCTAGCGTTGCTGCCTCTAGATCACGAAGGCTCAGGTCTGATTCCCGGCCGAGTTGGGGATTTTCTCTGCACGGGGGTTGGGTGTTTGTGTTGTCCTCATCATTTCATCCTTGTCACCATCATTCGTGACAGTGGCTAGATTGGCCCGCGTAAAAATTTGACTGCGAAAAAATTGGGACTTTGTACGGGCGCTGAGGACCGCGCAGTTGAGTGTTCCACAAACCCAACATCATCATCGTCATCATCAGTCACCAATAGTTATAACTTGCCTTCTTTTTTCTTCAAGAAAACTTAGAGCAGGTGTTAGAGGAAAATACCGCATCTGTGGTGGGAGAAAAAAAAATCTAAGACAAACATCCTTTGTTCACTGGCAAGTCGCTGGAATATTGGACGCAGGTGGTAGCTTTACTAAAACATTCGTTTTTGTAAATTATAGATTGCAGCAATCAGTCGTCCTTTTAAATTTTATTCTGCAGATCTAAATTTCGGCTAGAAGCTAGGCATTCCCAATAGTGCATTGAGAATGGTTAGTTTCTACCCGAAATCTAGATCTGCACAATAAAATTAAAAAACACGACTGATTGCTGCACTCTATAGTTTACAAGTCAATATAACAGTCGCTGAGTGCAACAGCTTTCTAAATGGAAGGTAAACTAAAAAAAAAAAAAACTCTTAATTTTGAAGAAACAGCTTTGTATATCTGACGCCAGCTGCAGTCTTCGTAATACATGTTGTTGTTAGTGAGGGTACAGCTGTGAGCTGTGGGGTGAGAACGCTTATGTCACCTTCCTTTTCTCCTTCAAGCAAATTTTGTGAAACAGGGAGAGGCCCCTTCCTGAAAACATACTTTGTTTGCTGGCTAGCAAAATGCCCGTCCTCTGAATTGTTTTTCTTTCCGATTTCTGCCACCAATTCCCGTTTTATAATCAATTTCCATCAATTTCCGTTAATATTACGTCCTCTGAAATGACAATTGATTTATACAGCGAAAATTCGGAATTGACACCGAAACTCGATTTTCCCACCAAAATTCGAAATTCCCGCCAGTAGCAAGGGAGCGGGAGGAGGGAGGGGGCTGGGACCCACGTGCAGGATGAGAAAAAAATATGACGACGTTGGGGGAGCGCGTGGTCGGGGGGAACGTGGTCTTGCATGGGGGTGGGATTAATTGATCAATTGAATTAATTTCAATATCAATTTTATATCAAAATTGCACCCGCAATCCAATCTCTCTACAGCTTACCTGTTGGTATTGGAGAGGACAAAAACAGGATTGCTACAAATCTTTGATGAAGAATTTTCAGAAATGACTACATGATATTCTCAACGACACATGTATAACTATTGTGCCGATAGAGCAATCTGCCTCTGGTGAAACAACTAGAAACGGACGATCGAAAGTACTTCACTGTAGCGTTCATTGACTGACAACAGTGCGGCGTCCAAGGTTACCAGGATTTAAAACGTTGCATTTCCTGTGGTTGGTTTGAGTGTAATCTTTGTTTCCATACTACTTAGGATGTAACAACAAACAATGAAACTCCAGCTAAAAACCTGAAGGGCGAATATCTGATAGAGTCACTGGGACAACACTTACAATGGCTTACAGGTTTACTCAATCTTCCCGTAGATCTGAACCAGCGTAGTGATGCAGTGGCTCGCATAAAAGTACACTACTGGCTATTAAAATTGCTACACCACGAAGATGACGTGCAACAGACGCGAAATTTTAACGACAGGAAGAAGATGCTGTGATATGCAAATGATTAGCTTTTCAGAGAATTCACACAAGGTTGCTGCCGGTGGCGACACCTACAACGTGTAGACATTAGGAAAATTTCCAACCGATTTCTCATACACAAACAGCACCTGACCGGCGTTGCCTGGTGAAACGTTGTTGTGATGCCTCGTGTAGGGAGGAGAAATGCATACTATCACGTTTCCGACTTTGATAAAAGTCGGATAGTAGCCTATCGCGATTGGGGTTTATCGTATCGTGACACTGCTGCTCGCGTTGGTCGAGATCCAATGACTGTTAGCAGAATATGGAATCGGTGGATTCAGGAGGGTAATACGGAACGCCGTACTGGATCCCAGCGGCCTCGTATCACTAGCAGTCGAGATGACAGGCATCTTATCCGCATGGCTGTAATGTACCGTGCAGCCACGTCTCGATCCCTGAGTCAGCAGATGGGGAAGTTTGCAAGACAACAACCATCTGCACGAACAGTTCGATGACGTTTGTAGCAGCATGGACTGTCAGCTGGGACACCATGGCTGCGGTTACCCTTGACGCTGCATCACAGACAGGAGCGCCTGCGATGGTGTACTCAACGACTATCCTGGGTGCACGAATGGCAAACCGTCATTTTTTTCGGATGTATCCAGGTACTGTTTACAGCATCATGATGGTCGCATCCTTGTCTGGGGACATCGCTGTGAGCGCACATTGGAAGCGTGTATTCGTCATCGCCATACTGGCGTATCACCCGGTGTGATGGTATGGGGTGCCATTGGTTACACGTCTCGGTCACCTCTTGTTCGCATTGACGGCACTTTGAACAGTTGACGTTATATTTCAGATGTGTTACGACCCGTGGCTCTACCCTTCATTCGATACCTGCGAAACTCTATATTTCAGCAGGATAATGCACGACCGCATGTTGCAGGTCCTGTACGGGTCTTTCTGGATACAGAAAATGTTAGACTGCTGCCCTGGCCAGCATATTCTCCAGATCTCTCACCCACTGAAAACGTCTGGTCAATGGTGGACTGGCTCGTCACAATACGCCAGTCACTACTCTTGATGAACTGTGGTATCGTGTTGAAGCTGCATGGGCAGCTTCACCTGTACACGCCATCCAAGGTCTGTTTGATACAATGCCCAGGCGTATGAAGGCCGTTATTACGGCCAGAGGTGGTTGTTCTGGGTACTGATTTTTCAGGATCTATTCACCCAAATTGCGTGAATATGTAATCAAATCAAATGGCTCTGAGCACTATGTGACTTAACTTCTGAGGTCATCAGTCCCCTAGAACTTAGAACTACTTAAACCTAACTAACCTAAGGACATCACACACGTCCATGCCCAAGGCAGGATTCCAACCTTCGACCGCAACGGTCGCACGGTTCCAGACTGTAGCGCCTAGAACCGCTCGGCCACCCTGGCCGGCAAATGTAATCACATATCAGTTCTAGTATAATATATTTGTCCAATGAATACCCGTTTATCATCTGCATTTCTTCTTGGTGTAGCAATTTTAATGGCCAGTAGTGTACTTGTATTTGGAAATACGGCGGTTTTTGGAGAAACTGTTGGTACATTCAGTGAGTTCTGATTAAAAATTGTACGATTTTTACTAGTACATCTGTTTTGCGCCATTGTGAAGACGAATGCCGGGGCTTGTAGTCCTACCATAACCAGTTGCGGAAATGTTTTATTAAACAATTTCGACGAGAATAAGAGCGGACAGATAAAATATTCGTACCTTAAAAATGTTTACGAACAATAATTTCAGTCTGTCACGGTTTGTACTAAAGATGAGCCCCAGTAACACCGAATCGTAAAAAAGAAAACCGGTAGTAGGTACACATAGCAACTGTGCACTCACCACTGCCCTGCTACATGTCTACGAAAGGATATATACGAGTTGTCAATTACACAATTTGCTAGCCCACTATAAGCGCAAAAAATTTGCAGGTTCTCATCATACTTGTCTGTATGCCTCATTTGGAAAGATGGATCTTTTAAAATGATACTTGTTTAAAATGTGTTGATTTTACATATATTTACTTTCCTAGGGCCATGCAGTTTGGTGCAGTATTCTCAGAGGCTAGTCTCCAGCCAGGAATTAGAAGAGAAACGTTTTTCAGATACCATCGTATGTGTTTTATATAAACGATCGTTTATCATATAAGGTTTTACGGTTACATAAAATTAGTGATTAGAGGGCATATTAGATAGTATGAGCATGTTCCTAAATTCTCGTCTAATGTTTATTCCAGACCTTCCTTAAGAAATGAGAGATATTCGTATCTTGAAATCAAATTTCTCTTCTCTTGCAGTGACACAACGATTAAGCCCAGTTCCTCCTCAGTATCTCGTTAAATCTACCTGGATACATTAATTTTCCCCTTAACTCCCACTCCAAGGAACGTTAAATAGCAGAGCCATCTCGGAGCTGAAGGACGCCGTTAATTAATGGCTACGAAATTACGTTTCGTGATCAGTTAGTTCTGGGACTAATGAGATTAACGAATGTAATATAATTCGATTATATAGATTAACCAAGTGCTATAAAAGATACTGAGAAATGTTTGCGCATTAGTACACCGGATTTGGTTGCCGTGAAAGGCGTGCAGTGCGTAATATTGGAAGGCAAGTGTCTCCATTTGAGCAATAGTTATTTACATAGATTTTAACATATCGTACGGATTGGAATATGGTGTCTGAAGATATGTTTTTATTTAAACGTGAAGCATTAGGCTTAATCATAGTAAATTACGTGCACATTTTCAAATGCGGTAACTTCCCCCACTAAAAAAATTTTTTGTAGACTGTTACGAAAAACTGACATTAGTTGCCCAGTTGTAGGGAGATTGTGAACCTACCCACAAGATCCTTTAACAAACGGAACCCAAACAAAGAGATTCTCTTCCATATAGCCATTGAATCACCGAACTCGACACTGCTTACTTTTGTGAATCAGTCAATTGATACACGTAGCTATCAACATCAATCGTGGGATGGAGAGGTACAAGAAATCCCGTTCTACACCTGTAACCTCTGAGAAATCCCTACTTTGCCTCGACACTTGCAATATGTATTGCAACAAAGTTGAAAAAAGTTACAAAATTAATATCTTAAGATGTTTAGGAAGACACCACTAGACTGAAACGAGTGAGAGAGAGAAACGCGTCCAATGAGGGATGACAATGGAACATGAAGGCGTGCTACAGACTGTAGGCTGCTCATGTGCAGCTTCGGGCAGCGAGTCAGCGGTTCATCTTCCGATCGCGGTAATTATCAAATGAGTTTACGCCTGTGATTGCGTCACTGCTAAGTACAAGACTTTCGGTAACATGTCGGCTTCCAAGAGTTCCATTGTTATGTTAATTAATTATATGACGTACACGCAGATGTGTGGCTGCTTCAGAACACACCTAAGAGAACTCTGCATTACATAGCTGATACTAACCACCAGCTAAGTCCTAGCACAAGCATCCTCGCTCTGACAGCGGCCTCCTTCATACAATGATTCCTTCTAATCACTTTCATGATGAAAATGATTGATTATGAACTGAGAAGAATTACACCAAAATTAAAATAATACATAAGAACACTTCTGCACCTACAGAATGAAATGATATTGCTCCCGCCTCTGTCTCGTCTCGATAACACATAAAACATAGTTACGTAAATTTAATCAGGCTTCCTCTAACCTGTACCATATACGTACGTTAAAATCTCTCCTCCTTTAGGTGTCACAGTACAAGACGAGAGGAGTGGTCGTCCAGTAACTTCAGTTTCACGGGAAACTGTATAGCAGAGTTCCAAACCAGTTGAACAGTTGATGTGTATGCTACTAGTCGAGCAAGTTGTGTTTCGCTCACAGTAGTCCAGGCACGGGACAGTTCGTTGAAGACTCATTATTATCTAGACTGAACAGTGAATAGGTGAAGAAAAGGACTCTTCACAGGCGATTCTCTCATGTAGATGTTAGCTTATCAGAAGTGTCATTGGACCAGCCTTCCCCTCCATAGACGGCAATACCTGGCCATATAGAGTTAGTCTGGTCGAAAAATTTCTTGCAGGTAAAGACAATGGGAATAGAACAGCAGTAATAAAAGCAACCTCTGTGCCACCTCAGGCGAATGTCCTCCTTCTCTAGTAATTCATTCGAAAAGTTTTTATAGCCTCGTATCGTAGTTAAGGTTACAGAAGCTTTGCACTGTCCTTCGGTAGCGATCCATAAGCCTTCTCTTTCTCCTGTTCGTGCCATCTCTTTACTATTCTGCAGGCATCTGCACGTACGTATTCTCTTAATAGATACACTCCTGTGTTCCTTTATGTGCAGAGATCCTTAAGACAGATTCTAATTGTGCAATAAAGACTAAGTCTGGCGGCTTTGAGATACGTTCTTGCCAGGACATCTCCTTGTATTCCCGTAGCCCGGTCCGCTCTAACAGATATCAGAAGTAAACTTTCCTGGAGGTGGTCTGTTCACGGGTTTCACGCCGAGGGCTTCTGTGAATTTGTATTCAACGAATTTCGTATACTGGCGAGGAAAAGCCGTTATCACCAGCGCCTCTTCGGAAAACTTCTTCTATGAGCTTCGAGGAACCCAGTGGTTTCCACCCAGAGATGTTTCACAGTAGATAAGACTTGACTCGCATGCGGGAAGATGACGATTCAGATCTCCGCCTACTATTCAGGTTTAGATTTCTCGTAGCTCCCCTATATGCCACATTGCAAGTTCCAAATTCCTTTGAAATGGACACGAAAAATTTCATTCCCTGCCAACAGAGCTTGTGACTCGTCTCTATTGGCTTCGACGCTTACGAAACGTTAATTATTATCTAGCATCTTTCCAAACTATAGTTTGCTGTTGGTTGTAATGTTATGGAGTAAGGATCGAGCTCAGCAACATATGCTTTGTGTGTGATGATATTGGTGATGCGGGTATCAGAAAATTTACAATTTTTTCATACTTACTGTCAATATTACCACACGAAATAATTTTCTGGAGCAAATCCACTCTTACGTACAATATCATTGCACAGAAACGTGTTGTGAGTATAATAGCTGGTGTCACTCGTCAAACATCTTGTAACCCGCTCATTAAGAAATTAGGCACACTAAGAACAGCACTACATAACATTTACTATCTTATGAATTTAGATTTGGAGTACCAGACACAATAAAAATAATAGTAGCAATCATAATATGACATCAGGAACCTTAATGACTTCCACTACACATAACTTAAACCCACTCTTGCCGAGGAAGGAGCAAAGTATGAAATCATAAAAGAATTTTGTCATCTTGATAGTGAAGTGACAGATAATGGAAAGATGTTCAAAAGCAAACTGATATCGTTTCTGCTTGATAACAACCTCTTACACTACACAGATGAGTTTCTCAATAGACATTATTTAATTCTGCTCCGGACTAGTATTAAAATAATAACGCAGTTACTTGAAGGGTCAGCATGTATGCTTTCTGACATGTTCCGCATCATGAGGAACAATAACAAACATGATCCATGGAACATACATACGACTAAACTAAAATCTTGGGACGTTACAATAGAAAGTTGTTTCTCATGGAATTCCACTGTGATTGGTATGGTGCACATGTAATATATACATCCACAAGACAAAGGAAATTAGATCGAAAACGATTCTCACTTCATAAATTACGCAGTTTACCTGTTTTTGAAGAGCTACCAAAAATTTTATCTCAATAACCTTCAGATTGCTTACGATTAACATCTACTTTCGATAAGATACCTAAGTTGTAAGACGTAAAATTGTTTTTGTACCATACCGGAAATCTTATAAAGATAATAATCGCTCATTATTTTAGGTCACAAAGTAAGAGATATTTGCTTTGTTTGTGACTGAATTGTTGCGCTTAAAGAAAGACTCGGATAACTCCTTAAATTCAGAAGGGAACTGCGTTATCTACAAAGAACACACAGTTACGTAGCTCAGTAAACAGGACGCAACAGGTAGCGGGCAGGGATTTAGCCGGACACCCATTTATGCAGAATCCGCAAAGAGATGGAGCGGGGAGCAGGCTCGCCTGTTACACTCCGCTTACAGCTGAGCTGCTTTGCTTTATAATTAAAGTTCACTGGCTCCCCTTTAGCAAAGATAATCCATTGAAAACACAAATAAGCTGCAGAGTGAGGTTTTCGAAGGGAAAAGCGAAACCGGCTCGAAATTATGAAAGGATAATAGTCAACCACTAAAACTGAGAAGCAGAGGACGGAAACAAGTGTAATGATGTCGGTAACCCAGTGCGAGAGGTTAATTAGGAACATTTTGTCACAAAAAAGTAATTTTTAAGGACTGTAAAAAGATATATTCAGACCATCGCAGGCGCAGTTTAACCGAGGAGGTATTATACGCACAAAGCCGAACTTAAATGCACTTGCCACGTTACTTTTCATTCTCTTCATAAAGCAGCTGTATTGAGTCACTAGGGTGTACATTTCCTGATTCATATATGTCTTCTTGTTGTTGCTTTGGTTATAAGGTACGTAGCTGGTACTGGTTGCGCCAAAGAAAAATATCTGACGTCTAGCAATGGATTGTGAATGCATCGATCACAGTATAAACTGCTTGTGGTAGAGATGATATTAAATATTCACAAATATTGAATGGATTAGCGTATCCATTCTATACTAATTGTCTGTATATCGACTTCGCGTCGTGTTCTAGTCATTAACCCTCCAGGCAGCCTCCCTTTGAAGAGCACACTTCTCACTTTGCAATGCTGTACGCGCTGTAGAATTAGTACCAGGTGTTCATACGGTCGTCCACTGCGGACACACACACACACACACGGTATTGTTAAGAAGAACGCGTATTATGTTCGAGTATAATGACTTTTCTGGAGACTAGAAATCTACTCTGTAGGAATCAGCATGGGTTTCGAAAAAGACGATCGTGTGAAACCCAGCTCGCGCTATTCATTCATGAGACTCAGAGGGCCATAGACAGGGGTTCCCAGGTAGATGCCGTGTTTCTTGACTTCCGCAAGGCGTTCGACACAGTTCCCCAGAGTCGTTTAATGAACAAAGTAAGAGCATATGGACTATCAGACCAATTGTGTGATTGGATTGATGAGTTCCTAGATAACAGAACGCAGCATGTCATTCTCAATGGAGAGAAGTCTTCCGAAGTAAGAGTGATTTCAGGTGTGCTGCAGGGGAGTGTCGTAGGATCGTTGCTATTCACAATATACATAAATGACCTTGTGGATGACATCGGAAGTTCACTGGGGCTTTTTGCGGATGCTGCTGTCGTATATCGAGAGGTTGTAACAATGCAAAATTGTACTGAAATGCAGGAGGATCTGCAGCGAATTGACGCATGGTGCAGGGAATGGCAATTGAATCTCAATGTAGACAAGTGTAATGTGCTGCGAATACATAGAAAGATAGATCCCTTATCATTTAGCTACAATATAGCAGGTCAGCAACTGGAAGCAATTAATTCCAGGCCGTGCGGTTAAAGGCGCTGCAGTCTGGAACCGCAGGACCGCTACGGTCGCAGGTTCGAATCCTGCCTCGGGCATGGATGTTTGTAATGTCCTTAGGTTAGTTAGGTTTAACTAGTTCTAAGTTCTAGGGGACTAATGACCTCAGCAGTTGAGTCCCATAGTGCTCAGAGCCAGCCAATTAATTCCATAAATTATCTGGGAGTACGCATTAGGAGTGATTTAAAATGGAATGATCATATAAAGTTGATCGTCGGTAAAGCAGATGCCAGAGTGAGATTCATTGGAAACATCCTAAGGAAATGCAATCCGAAAATAAAGGCAGTAGGTTACAGTACGCTTGTTCGCCCACTGCTTGAATGCTGTTCAGCAGTGTGGGATCCTTACAAGATAGGGTTAATAGAAGATATAGAGAAGATCCAACGGAGAGCAGCGCGCTTTGTTACAGGATCATTTAGTAATCGCGAAAGCGTTACGGAGATGATAGATAAACTCCAGTGGAAGACTCTGCAGGAGAGACGCTCAGTAGCTCGGTACGGTCTTTTGTTGAAGTTTCGAGAACATAACTTCACCGAGGGGTCAAACAGTATATTTCGCGAAGTACAGTATATCTCGCGAAGAGACCATGAGGATAGAATCAGAGAGATTAGAGCCCACACAGAGGCATCCCGACAATCCTTCTTTCCACGAACAATACGAGACTGGAATAGAAGAGAGAACCGATAGATGTACTCAAGGTACCCTCCGCCACACACCATCAGGTGGCTTGCGGAGTATGGATATAGATGTAGATGTAGAAGAATGATGCAGTCCCGGTTCAGACATCCATGCATGTCCGAAGGAACATTTGCGTCGTTCTTCTTAACAACACAGGCAGTGCCACATCGTATTTATCTGTCGATACCAGGCGGTGACATTCGATTCAAATGTCCTCCCCTGCAGGGAAATTACGTAAAGTGTGTACGAATACACGTTATGACGCAGAACCGACGACATATGGAATTTTGGGTCTGGCAGGGAGTCGTGCACGGATAGCCAAAGCATTTAAGGTGACCACTCGCGTAAAGCGGGAAGTGAGGGTTCGAGTCCCGGTCGGGCTCAAATTATCATTGTCGTCACTCCTTTGTACAACTGATATGTTTAAATTCTCAACTGCGAATACATTTCATGTACTGCTGTCGTAAGTGACTGCAGTGTAACAATGTGTGTGTGTTCGTCAGACCCCTGCATAGATTCAACGTTGCAAGCTGGGTCCACGTACAGATGTGAGAGTATGGTGAAATGGGAATCTCGCGCTTGGTCACTTCCATGAACACACCGCGAATTAAGTTGGCGGATTTTTTGGGTGTATCAAAACGATCTGTTCAAAGTGTCTGCAAAGAATGTTGTCACGCGGCGTACGGAGAGTAGTGAACAAAATTCTGACTGACTAAATATAAGTGTCACGGCTTGCCAATAAAAAGAGGTTTCAAACCCTGAAAAAACGCCTGCTGTCAGAGAATGCATTGTACAGCTTTTTAAATCGTAGTTGTGGTTGGTTGCTTTTTTGAAATTGTAATTTTACTAAAGCTTTTCTTGTCATAACGTCTACTTCAGAAAAGATACATCTAAAATATTTGTTTCTTGTCCTTGAACTTCAGATATTTTTCCAGTTTTGTTCTTGATTTACTTTACTGTTTGCTGTAGGTGCAGATTGAATAAAATCGTGGTTAGGCCAAACAGTTCAGGATTCAGGTACACCGTGTGACACGTAGCCGCTGCTGACCCGCGCCCAGTGGTGATAAAACATCTACATCCTGACCTTAACGATCTACCACCATCACAAAACGTAGCGTCCGGTCACTGGGCCTTACAACACGGTCGGTTCATAGCACTGAAATACACACCACGCGAGTTTTCGACACGTTTCACGTTTCAGTAGTTTAAATCATTTCACGTTTCATTAACTTTAAATCATTTCATTTTGTTTCTTTAGAGATGTAAAAAAGAAGAGAGAAAGAAATACCTTTCGTAAACCTATCGAAGTTTGAATGACAAACTTTTTGATTATCTAACTTCACAAAAAACCTGTAACGACCACACCGTCTCCACGGCTAAGTGATGAACGTAGAAGGCTGCCATGCGTCGGAACATGTTTCGATTCCCGGTACTGCCAAGGACATTTCCTTCGTGGGAGAACCGCTACGGGGTGCACCCATCTTCGTGATTCCATTTGAGGAGCTGCCTGACCGAATAGCAGCGACTCCAGGGTCTGGAAAGTGTGCTACACGGCCGGGAGAGCGGTGTGTCGACCACACTCCTCTCCATACCACAACCGCGTGATTCCACAAGGAAGAGGGTGACACGGCGACCGGTGGAAGTTCCTTGTAGAGTGCTGCAGCGCTCAGTGTTTGACGGGTCACGGCTCGCCTGTTGACGTGGGGACCGAGCCGCTCGTGTCCGGTCCCATACGACTCGGCTCGGTCAAGTACTCGCCCCATGTCTGATGTCCGGATTCCGGACACGCGGATAACCGAGCATGACCGGTCATCGCTGACGTCTCACCTCACCTCACCTCGCCCCGGCTCGCTGCACTGTACTGCACAAACCCAACGCCTCTCTCTCTCTCTCTCTTTTAATACAAAAGTAACGTTTCCAAGACCGCGTACTTGACACAGCTAAATTCATAAAGCACTTGGAAAGTAAAATGATATTTCAATAGATCTGCAGATACAAGACGAGTCTCATTTCCAAACAGAAGATATATTTTTCCTTTCATTAATGGAAACATCAAATAAGTGCTGTTCCCGTAATCCAGAAGACAACCATCATCATAAAG
Source organism: Schistocerca cancellata (assembly GCF_023864275.1). Taxonomy (NCBI): domain Eukaryota; kingdom Metazoa; phylum Arthropoda; class Insecta; order Orthoptera; family Acrididae; genus Schistocerca; species Schistocerca cancellata. Next base: position 575,722,843 of record NC_064629.1, read on the forward strand.
AAAGCATACAAAGAACATTAAACATTTACAGACGTAACTTGTCATACTTTTCATTTGTTTGTAACAGAAACAAAATTATAGTTATTGTTGATCACCAGTAAATCACTAACGCGTTCCGGATTTAGTTGGCGTGGCCATATTTTAGTAACATGCCGGCTTTACTAAAGCATCTTTCACTAGGTGCGCTTGTTGCTAGGATACATAAAATACGTCTTGCAACTGCAGCCAGGCCTGGCAGATCTGTTTCATGTCTGCTCCACCACTTTAAGATGTAATCATCATCATCTCCGGGGTGCATTAAAACGCAGAGATCTACTTCATCTGCTGCGGATGATCTGTTGCTCCTCCAGTCCTTGAAACGACATGTCTTTCTTGCTCGTGATGACAAAGTACTTGCAAGATCTATGATAATAAACAAAAGAAACAAGTAATACAGAACTGATGTGGAAATCATCGAAACATTCCCGTAAAAACGAGGTGTTTTACGTACATTGGCACCCTGGTCGGAGACAAAAACAAAACTGTGCGACATGTCAGGCGAAATGTCCCAATCAGCCATCCTATCTTCAATTTCTTTCATAATATTTACTCCCGTCCTCTTAACGTCCGGGAATTTCGTTGTAAATGAAACATTGTTTACAAGAGACCAGTCGGTGTTAATGTAATGTGATGTAAGCGTCAAATAGTGCACCTGATTACGCGAATCAGTCTACATATGAAGTGTCGTAGCACATGTTTTATTAATAACTTCCGCAATAATAGAAGGGATTATGCTGTTTCTTATTGCATCAGCTTGTTCTTTGACATGTCTGCTTATAGTAGAGGGATGTGGCATGACATCTGCCATGTTAACTTTTCCAGAATGCGCACCTAGATGTATTAATTCTTGGCCTAGTTCTCTGAAACCTTCACCGGAAACAGCATTAAAAGTACTTATATCTTTAGCATATATTGCAAGATACTTTGCTGTAGTACTATTTTTTATTATTGCCGGTATCCCTCAAGGAGCTGTATCTTTGTGAGGTTTCTTGCAACTATGTTTCTTTAGATGAGTGGTTCCCGACTCGAAACACAATAATGTTGAGCAGTTTATGCTTGATACGTACCCAGTAGATGCACTGTTTTCGTCTACAACCAACAGAAATGTACTCCATACTTGACTTTTTAGACCTTCCCATTTCTTCAATGTGTAAGCATTGGTTTCAATCTTACGTCTTAACTGCACTGGCTTCCTCATGCAGCATGATTACAGAGAGAGACACACCACAAATGAGAAGCTTGTACTGGCTGCAGTCTCACACGGATAATGACACTATAATGTGTTTGCAGTAGAGATGGCGGATCCGCTCTTGAACTCATTCATAAAGTTGAATCTTTCAAAGGAGTGAACAATCAGTGATTCAGAAAAAAAGAACGGTAGCTCCAAACATTTCCCACGGCAGAGAGAGAGAAAGAGAGAGAGAGAGAGAGAGAGAGAGAGAGAGAGACGGAGCATATCAGCAGCGCCTCTGCTGCTCACAGCACAGTGCACACCACACAACACAGCCAGCGCTGGCCTCTGCCCTGCTTCTACCTTGGCTGCCTGCATTGTGCAGTGCCCCATTGGATTTTGTGTTTCACATATGCCGTGCTGTCTCTGTGCTTCGTCTGCCGCGTGCAGTGTCTGGCGCAGCTTAACTTCGCATCGCACTCTGTCGGCGATCGTTTCAGTCACACGTCCTGCCCTCTGGGCAGTTGATGCGAGCAACAGGACAGAGAGCCACCTAGCGGATAACATAGGAACTACTTGCAACAACCTGCTCGCAAGTGAACAGACGATTTGTCTCGGAGCGGGTGAGTGGTGGCTGTTCACCGCTCCCCCCACCCTCGGAACTCGCCCGCTCACCCCACCGTTCTCGACTCTAGCCAGAGCGTTGAGCAAAGCAACTCAGGTGTCACTCTGGTCTCTGCGGTCTTAGCTCACGCAGTAATACAGCTTGTGGCTCGACCTGCTCGACTCAGTGCTTCTGCATCGGAGTTTGTCTCTACTGGATATTGTTCTTCGTAGTAATACCGCTATGTATATTACATTATTATGTTATGTATACATCATTTGTTTTTATTTTATTTTTATTTGTTTAAACTGATCAGATTAGGTTCCTGACGACTCCTCTTACTATAGGATTTTTATTATGGACACTCGAATTTACGCTTTAATTACGAGCGAACCGATAAGCGTATCGCAAAATGTGATACACCAATATTTTCCTTGTTTTATTCTGCGTAAGGCTATATGCAGCACTTTCGTTTTACAGTCAAATTTATATTTTTTTTTCTTATTCTGGTACGGATTTTGCGATTTTAGGCGTCTTCGGAAGGTAACGTTCACTTTAAAAATATATGGCTTGCGATGTATTTGTATGAGGTAAATGAAATTTTAATACATTATAGCCAAATATATTGTTAATGTAAATCTCAAGTTACAAAATTTTCCGATCACCCAAAAAACCACGATAGTGAAAAATAAATCAATAATCAAAAACTTTGTCATATCGTGGAAATTTCAATAAACAATACAAAATTCATAATCATTATCTGTGTTACTTCAAAATAGGATCAAATAAGATCAAAATACAGGTATAGTACTGGAATAAACCAAGTTTAAAGGGCAATGTGCCTTCCATTTATTTTCTATTGTAAATGAGTGGTGAGTCATGAAAAAGAGCTAATTCATTTCAGGGAGTGAACAGTTCTGATCTGATCTCTGAAAAGAACAGTTTTGCCCATCTCTAGTTTGCAGTTGCGTGCTACGTATCCGGTCACGGCTTCTCTGCTCGGTCACTAGAACTAGTGCGGGCAGCCTATCCAGTTAGGGTGTGTTCGCCCCATCTCTTATTTTGTGCTCGCCTACTCGGTCATGCAGGACTCTAGTTCCTTGCACCTTCAGGGCCTGCAGAGGAGGTCAGTAACGAGTACAGAACGAGGCCCCAGCATGAAATCAAGGAAAACATGAAGGGTCATCAGCAGATGGGTTTATAATAAAATTGAATTGGGAAACTGTTTGATTTAAATAGACTTCTTTAATTCATAATTGTGGCTGGTTGCTGTTTTAAATTATAAATATTTGCTAAATTATTTGTTTCTTCTCCCTATACTTCAGTTCCTTCAAAATCTCTTCTTGGTTCCCTTTACTGTTTGCTCTACGAGCAGATTGAATGACCCTCTTTCACTACCACATCAATTACAGCTTATCTTCCAAATTCTTCGACTCCTATAATTGCAGTCTGATATCTGTACGAATTATACATGACGTTCTACTTCCTGTATTTTATCCCTGTCAACTTCAGAATTTCAAAGATTCTAATGCACTCATCGTCGTCAAAGTCTTTTTCTTAATCTACAAATGCTGTTAATGTTTGTTTCTCATCCGTTAATTTGGTTTATAAGATAAGTCATCGTGTCTGTATTGCCTCATGTGTTCTTCAAATTCTCCGGAAGTAAATTTAATATCTCTTGTGTTATCCAGGGAATTACGCTGGGCCTTGCCTTATTTCATAGTTGTGCCTCTGCTGCCTCGACTATTTCATCTCTCAACGTAGATATTCATCTTCTGCTGTTTTTCTGTTACCTGTTTCTGTCAGTCATGTCTGCTACTCCCTTTGAAACGCCCAGAAGCCTTTAGTTGTCTTATCTTACCCAGGACCTATCTCCTTACTTTCCTACTGTTTCTAGTTTTCTCAGCTTCAATCTGCATTTCACAACTAATGAATTATGTTCAGAGTCCACATCTGCCCTATTGAATTAGTTTTCAACGTGAAATCTGAGTTTAAAGTCTGTATTTATCATTATTTAATCTGAGATCTTGCGACCTCTCCTGGGTTCTTCTATTATTCTTAGTGATAGGGGTTCGAAATTATCAAATGGTGTTCTGTGCAAAATTTTTTGCAGACAGCTTCCCCTTTCATTCCTCTACTGTTGATCATTTTATTCTATTATACTTCCATTCCGCCATCTCAGTTACATTTTTGTCTCCCTTAATTAGCTAAATAACTGCATTTACCTCATTTCATATATTTTTCATTATCTTCATCATTCTCACAGATAGTGGTCGTATATACTTGTACTAAAGTGATCAGCCGTGGTTTCCTGCCTACCTTGAGTAAGAAAATTCTAACGCTTCGAAACATCAAATATCATCGTTGCACTTATTGATGAATCTCCATGTACCTGCATAGCTCTTCAGTACAGCCACAAATATAACTGGTCATATAACAGTGTCATTTCGTTCGCAAAGTTCTTGTTGCTTTTTATCATCACTTCAAAAACTATAGAATTTGCGTCATTAACTGAATGTATTTCCTCTGGTGTATTATGTAATAAGACCTGCACCAAGGCGGCCGGACCTGCCCGTAATGGGCCTCCCGGCCAATAACGCCAAACGCTCATTTCATTTCATTACTCCGCAACAGCGGGCCAGAGTGGCCGGGCGGTTCTAGGCGCTACAAGCTGGAACCACGTGACCGCTACGGTCGCAGGTTTGAATCCTGCCTCGGGCATGGATGTGTGTGATGTCCTTAGGTTAGTTAGGTTTAAGTAGTTCTAAGTTCTAGCGGATTGATGACCACAGCAGTTAAGCCACATAGTGCTCAGAGCCATTTAAACCAACTCCGCAACAGAGCAATTTACGTTTCTCATTATCAGTGTTTTTAGAGTCCGTGCTAATCGTCATAAGGGAAAACATTCTTAGGTTACACGTTGACTGTGAGAGAACGTTTATAAGTTCTGAATTATAATGATCTACTTCACGTACAGGAAAATACGTTATGTATGTATCTGTCTTACTCTCTGTAGACAAATATTTTTTTGTTATCCACAAAAAAGTAGAAGACGAGTATCAACAATAAAATCATTATATGTCATATCATATTGTTAGCAAAGAATCCCAGTACGGTTCAGTCCCCTAAGTAAGTTATTTCTTACAGGTTTGGTAGTTTTCCTTCATGCAGAATAAAAATTGTTAAGTATAATATGTTTGTTCAGTTTATGTGACTGATTAATGTACTTTAGAGTTCTTAATGAGGGTATAAGACACGCTGTCAGTACGCAGTTAGTCCGCTATAACAGCTCTAAGGATCTGGCGAACTTGACGTTCTCGTTCGATGAACAGATCGCTGTTAGTAGTGGCATGTATTTCCATTCAGCGATACACTTCGATGATCAGTGAGATTTAACACAGAACATTATGACAGACAACGTATCTGTGACACTGTACTCCTCTCCTATGTGCGTCTTTTCAGGGCTGCATACGACCTTGACTTTACTTTTGCGCGATAGCTACGAATAGTGCTGGTGAAGGTGCTCTTGGAACGAGAGAATATGAGGCGAATAGACTAGATGCGTTTGGAAGATGTTTTGCAGAACGTCAACACGTACCAACGACCATCAACCACTTGTCAACCGCGCTGGTGGAAGAATGGGACGCCCGGCCACAACAACTCCTTGCTAACCTTGTGACTAGCATGAGAAAACTTTGAAAAGTATGCATTGCTGTCCGTGGTGATTACACATCCTGCAAAGAACCACGTACCGCCATTTTTAATGCCCATATGACCGTCATCAACGGTGGTGAATTCAGTGTAATTATTGTGTTCCACAAAATGTATTGTTTCTATTCGTCTCATTGCTCATTTGTTTCAGGTATCTTTTGTAATATGCTGCAGCAGTTCTTTCTACGTATGGTGAAAGTTTCATTGAGGTATGTTACTTGGCACTGACACATCACTCGAAAGTTACTTTCGTCTTTAAGTTTAGCTGACCTGTGTATTATAGTTTCAATACTTCACTGTAAATAAAATTCTTTCGTATATACAAACCAAACATTTCATAACTGTATAATAGTAGGGTATGAGTGCTAATACGAAGTCAAAGGGGCGGATTGTCCTCTTATGCTGATGTCATCGGTAAGATATGCCCCTTCCTACTTCCATCCCCATCCCTACCATGATGTGAGGTCACTGATCAATAGCGAGAGTTCTGGAGCAAAGGAGTTATTGTTGACATATGCTGAAGTCACTGGATCCCCAGGCCAATAGGGATCACCCTTACCCGCCTCCACCCTCATCTCAATGCATCTATAACTCTATGAGCATTGTCATACACACTTTATTCACCGTAGCGAGCGGATCACCATGAAATACCAGCAGAGATCGATCAGTAGGAAGAACAGTAAGTAATCGTGCATTACTTATTAGTGTTATGAATAATTATTATTAATAATATCCTATGTGTTGAACTTACATATTTGTTTTTGTTCCAACAGCGCAATGGATCGCTGATGCTGTACTAGCGGAAATGCTGGACTAGGAAACGCATGTGTTCGACCTACTACTATCTTCTCTACCAGTTACCCCAGGTGATCTTCTGGTTTTGTTGGACTGTCCTGCACCATCACAGGCACAGCAGCAGAAGCCATTGGAACAAACTCAGTTAAGTGGTTTCAGAATACTGTTAATCACCAATACCCACAATTTTACTGCCAACAGATCTAAACAACTGTACGTAGGCTTGCCGCCTGATAGTGAATTTAACATATTGAGATGGATACTGTCCAATAGCTTGATACTGAAGTACAGTACACATCGCAATATTTCTGGCTATGCAGCCATCATACTCAGGTACAAGAAGCTCTTCTTGGAGCAGTTGAGAAGGCAGCAGTGGCAAGATGAAGTAATATGGTGTGAGGTACCGATGACAGATGGTTGCTCGGTAGGGTTATCGTTAGAAAGACCGCCTAAATTGTGCGTTTGATAGTTGTGTGTCAAAATGATAATCTTCTGTTACTAATATTAGACATACTAAACAGAGTATTTACTTGGATTTCATTTTATGGCATCTCTCAATAGCGTGCTATTCTTCCATTATTTCACGAGTATTAATAACCAGCAGAATGATAAACAACTGCTAAACGAAAAAGGCAAACGATGCACTTCGGATATCTTCGAATCGCGCCTAATTTTGATGGCGGGTGAAGTGATTCGGCTGTAAGATCAGAGCTGGTTCGGCAATCTTGAAGGACAGACATCTCTGCCGTGGTCGGTTTCAAGATTTTAATAGCAAATTCTGATTATATGGACATATATTGAGAACAGCGTGATAGTAATTACGGATATACGCATTTGATTATTTTGTTGTAGAATGGAAATTATTTGTGACGCTAAAGTGGAATGAATTGTGCAGTTTCTCGAGTTCTGCTAGTAAAAAGCGAGTGGTGTCCCGTACAAAAAATCTAAATGGAAATTTATTTCATCCGTTCCTGTCCAATTTTTTTTTTTTTTTTACTGCAGCCTCAAGATAACGGATTCACGACCTATGTGCTGTTTTCTGTGCAGGGGACAACGTCTATAGAAGACTGTAGGTTGGTGAACATTTATTAGAACTTATGCATTCCACTCAGAGTAGTGGAAGCAAATAGGCACCTCGGATGTACTCCGATCTCTGTACAAATGAGATCGGTGTCACGTCATCTATGGTAAAATGGAAATCAGCGTTTGTCGTCATTGGCCGGGGGCCACTTGCCGGCCACGTGCGGCCGCCTTGGTGCAGGTCTTATTACTTCGAAGCAACATTGGGCGACCTGCGCGCCGGATAGGGATGAAATGATGATGAACACAACACAACACCCAGTCCCTGAGCGGAGATAATCTCCGACCCAGCCGGGAATCGAACACGTGGTGATCTTTTTAGTCAGATTTTTTTATTACGGAGGCCAACCAGCTCTCTGACCTAACATGCTGAGCTACCGTGCCGGCATGGAGGACGGAAAGGATTTTTAACACGGGGGCGGTAAATAAAGAAGAAGTGCGGTTGCAGCGTTTTCACACGAATGTGCATATACAAATGTTAGTAAAAAATATGTTATTGCAAATTTTGGCTCTCACGTGAGTCTCAGGGGATGATTTCCACACTTGGTGCATTAGTACACTTCCTACCCCCGCATTTGTCGAAGTTTTGAATTAATTATTGGCGTTGTCATTTTCTTTCACACAGTGAAATTATCACTGGTGTGACGGTTTACAGTTTTACTTTAATAATAATTTGACTGCGAGCCCCCAATAGCAGTAATGTAGGCTCACTGTCCTCTTTGTTCTAACAGTTTTGGCGCGAAATCACAGTTCACCACATGTTCACTTACGACGGTGTATACCTCGTAAATCGCACCCACACAAATAATCTTAGCACTTCCAGTTCAGGAAATATATGCTTGCACACTTCCACTATTAAACAATACTCTTTGTCGAAAGAAATCGGTGCGAAAAAGAATTCTCAAACGACAACATGGGCCACCCTCAAGTGGGGCTTGCTCGCCACCCACCCTCCAAAACGACTGACCAACGACTGCCCCATGGCCAAGATGGCCGCTCGCTTATATAGGCTCGGACGTCAACCCCCTGTTTATGCAAGTACCAACCTCACCAGTTGAGGTTACAAATTTTGACACATACATCTCTCGTCAGAAGTAAGTACACCATCGGAACCGCTCTAAAAAGTACATCTTATCTACTATTATACATTAATTTCTATTATTATTCTATCACCCATAAATCAAGTTTTAGTTTTTGCAAAAGTTCGCCACTTAGCGCAAATTTGTTTGTTTACATCTGTGCTGCAAAGTTTTAACATGAAACTGCATATAGCACTGTTTTTAGACGTAATCTATAGCGATCTACACATTTCGCTTCTCAAAATCTTCATATCTATAATAATTAATTAATTATGGGCGATAAATGTTAATAATAATTTGCAAACAATGAAAACTATTGCAAGTTAAATGTATAGTATAACTTAACTAGTTTAAAATACGTGTGATGGCACCCAAAATATTATATAGTGCCGTTCTTTACGTCATGAATTTTCTATTGAATTTTATTAACTATTTTCCCTCAAATTTTGTTTATTGCTCTTTACGGGCTTAATTATTTATGAATCTTAACACATGACTACGGCACTCGACGTGCTATGATGAAACGTTTTTAATGAGTGCTCGCTCATTACTGTAAGTTGCTATTTACTATTTTTACTAATCTTTCAGTACTCGTGATATTAACCGATTTTGAGGTTACTATAACTTTTGCGCCTCGTGGCTTGAAATGAAGATCGATCTCTCAGAAAGCGCATACTGCTGACCACAATCCACTGCCGCATCGCTCTTCACCGTAAGTTACATAGCTTTCGCGAAATGCGCGAAAAATCAAACAATGCCCTAAGCTGCGGGCCACGTGGTCGCCCGGCCTCGGAGACCGACCGTTAATTACAAACACCGCGAATCACGCACCATGTAGCGCTCTCTCTCTCTCTCCACAAAGCAATCCTTGCATACTAGAAATATTCATCTAGTAACGGGGGTCTGTACCGTCACAACGTACATACCACCCTATCTCCCTCTCTCTTCCACGCTTTCACGCTTTCTTTTTCAACTTGCCGTACATGGATGCCTGGTGGGGATAAACTCTGTAGTCTAATTGCTTTCGAATTATGAGGATAGATTTTATTGGCGAGAACTGTGAACTGTATCCGACCAGCGAACTGTGTATGAACTGCGATACATGTGAATTGTAAATGACCAGAGAGCTGCATAAGAACTATGATACTTAGGCTTGGAATTGTGTTGGAGTTGTTTTTGAATTTTTGTTGAACTGAAATAATTGATGCCGCAGAATCACGTTTTTTGTGACCATGAAAGCAGTATCGGTATAAAATAGGAAAGGGAAGTGCTGGATTGCTACGAGAATAAAAATTAACATTATGTGCGTGATCCATGGTATTACGTTAAAACTGATGACTTCAAGATTCTTCATGTTATGAGACCTCGCAACGAGCAGAGCAAAGTGAGGCAACCCCAAACAACAGATGCTGCGGCGGCAAACTGTGGCCGGCGCAGTCAGCGGTACAGGGCACTTGTGAAGTGGCAGCTTCGGCACACCACTACCGCGGAGATTTAGCCAGCGGTGCAGCCCAGAGCTACGAGAATCAGCGGCAGTAAGTCGAGGTTGAAAAGCAGTGTAAGTTTTTCGCTAGCATATAGCAGTGTAAGATGGAACATTAGTATTAGTAAACTTCTTGGGGAAAAGGAAGTAAGTCATGGTACAGCATCAGCTGAAACTTTGCCAACTCAGGATAATAAGTATATAAGATCTATGCTAAAATTAATTTTGCAACGAGGAAAAGAATGTAAGGAGGAATTAAGAGAAACTCATAATAAAGTAGAGAAAGTAGATAAGGAATTAAGCAATAAAATAGATAAGGGATTAAAAAAATTAATTGAGGAATAGCTCAAATTAACGGTAAAGTCGATGTTTTGGAACAAAAGGCTACAAACCTTGAAGTTAAGACTGAGGGATGTACCAAGAAAATAGAGTATGAAAGAAAATCGAAAAGTTCACTATGAAATACTTAGTTGTAATATTTCATATGTAGAATCCTATTGTAAAGGCAACACAAGCGCGATTCAGGCCAAATTGAGAGAAATAGAGCGAAAAGGACTTCCTCAGATGTAAGGCAAAATATAAAATGAAGTTAAACAAGAAGCAGAAATTTGATGTGAACCAGAAAAAATTAAAGGTACTGATTACGTAAGTAACGTAGCAGATCACGCTAATGCATATAAATTCCATGATTTCCGTAGTAAGGGAACTATACAAACAGTAGCCTTCATTAGGCAGTTTGAGGGCCTCATTCCTGAAAACATGACAGGACAACAAAAAATCTAATTCGTGGCCAGTAGGCTGGAAGGAGAAGCAAAATTATTGGGAACTAGGGTCAGTAACACATGTACAACATATAGAATTTCTTCGAGCATTCTTGAATCAAAACTGATCTTGCAGCATACAGAACAGAGCGAAAGGTGCAGTTGTTGTGAACAGAGAGCTTGATGGTGAAAATGCCATAACAACACAAATGGATAGGAGTAAGGTACTACAAGTTGCCGCACAGAAGTTCAATTAACACAGACTTGACAGCCAGCTTCTGTCAGAAGCTGCTAGCAAAAATTGGTCGAATGTATACTGCGTGCGTCTATCGGAGACAGCTATCAGTTCAGTTCTAAGAGGCATCATATGATGAAGGTAGGTTATGTGGATGAATTTGAGAATATTGTGATCGAAGTGCCTCATTCTACCACGGAAATACCGCCACAACAATTATTAGAGAAGATGTCAATCAGCGACATGAAAAAATATTAAGAATATTGACTTCACGGGGCAATAACTTTCTATGTATTGCTACGTAACTCACGATTACCAGGTGCCCTAGTTAATTGACAGGATACTTAATCTTCTTTTCCTGCGGTTAATTCTTCCCTCTCCTTCACTCAGAACAATTATCTGTCTTCTTTAACATTCTTCACTATCGAGGTGAAGATAAGCAAATTTTCTTACACTGAATACGACAACAAAGAACAAGCTGTGACACAAACAAAGTACCCCAACAGAATAAAGATCTATATAGCACGGGTGAAAAACAGACATTTACTGCTATTGTATGGACAGACGACAATGTAGGAAGTATAAGATTACAGATACACAAACAAGAGAACACAGTATATAGTTACAACAATACACTACTACTGTATTAATGCACATAACAGGAAACATTATGAAGTACATAGTGAAACATTTCTTAAATATTTACAACAACAATAAACAAATCCTTAACTTAGAAAATATTTTAAGTATAGGAAATCTAGGTGAGGGCTGTTACTCGTATATACAACCAGACGAAATAACGCAAAATAAATAAGCTGAAGGCTGCAGAAGAAGAGGACGACGCTAAACCAGATAAGTAAATATGACAATATACAACAGAATAAATTTTGGTGGCAAAAAGTAGTGGAAATAACTAATGTTGTCTTGAGATGATGTATAGATTGTGTCAACATAGACATATTGTTACTCTTTAGTATGAAGTGAAACGGTGAAGTAGCTTCCGCTGTAAATAATTATTATACAATGGATAGGAATAGTCCTGCAAAAGAGGTTTATAGTAAATGGAGAGTTAGTGCTACTAGGCGACAAAAAGTCGGCCAATTGCTTACGAAGACAGAAACGAGGTGAATGGAGAGTTACAGATTAGGAGACAGGACAGTCTGCCAGTTGTGAACATAGGGAGAGCAGGGTGAAGTATCGTTACTAGGTAGCAGGAAAGTCGGCCAATCATTGATGAAGTGTACGAGAGGAAAGGAAAAATGCACTTGTGTGTCGGCCATTATGTAGTATTTATGGGCTAAGTGGTTTTCACCAATTATTTTATGAAGATCTTGTAGACATAGATCACAACACTGACGTAGGAATCCCATGAAAGACATAAATGTAGCAAATAAGTTTAAAATAGAAGGCCATGGAATGTGAAGAACAAACAGTAAAGAAACACACTAGTTTTTATACATGTAAAAAATTTGGAGTAAAGGTCAAGTTAAACTTAAGTTAACTAGCCCCCACGTATTACAAAGTTACATAATGCTCTTATATCAAAGTTAGGATAAAACAGACAATCATGCCATGAATTCAGTTCCACTAGTATGGTTTGTGGCAACAGTGACACTCACATACAGAAGGAATGATACCTCATACTGTGGAATGAAGCAACGATTTGATAAATGAGTGTTTGTGCTTTATGCTTGAAACAAGACTCTGAAAGGCTCTCTCAGTGTATCTGTGAATCGCAATTGCAAGCCTCTATAGGGAAGATTTAAAGTGCATTGAAGGTGACGCCGGTTAAAGGTGTGAGTCATTAACGAAGTAGTTCAATAGTAACATATGGTGCGAGCAAGCACAGAGCTCTTAAAGAGTGCGATGGGCAATGCCCCAGCTGTATGTAGCTACAGCTGTGACCAATCAAAAACATTGATGAACCGTGGTGCGATGTAAGCAGTGGCATAGTTTATAAACACCCAAAATCAAAACAAAACATTACATATTATCTATTCATATTGTAATAGTGTATGGAAACATATTTATTTATAATTTGTTTAAGGTAATTAGTAAACTAATTCAAGGCATTTTGTGTTGTTACATGGAATTTTACTGGAACTGTATGCTGAGGCTGGAGATGGGAGAATGGACTGACAGTTATTGAACTCAACACCACTTTGGAAAGTCTGGAGTTTCACAACGCAAGATCACATCATGGACAACAGAATCATCAGTATCGGTTGCTGTTGTGGACTGCTTGCATATGTTCTGGTAAAAGGTGTGAGTGTAAAGTTCTTCCGTCTCTACATATTTGCGAAATGTATAGGTTTGTTTTATTTGTAACCATGTGAAGTGGACGTCTTAATGACGCATGCAAACATATAAATAAGTGCAGAACGGCATGGTGCCGACGTAATACTGAACTGAAACGACGGCAATGCGCCGATAGTAGTTGGACAGGAGTATCAGCAGTTGGTTCAGTGACAGGATTGGCATCTGCCATAGTCTGAACAGTAAGGAATGCACAATATGCAGAGGAGCAACTACAAGAATCTGAAAGGCATTATAGGATGATGGAGGCTGTCACCATAGGGGAAGGTCTATATTTAAAACAATACAAGAAAGCACTTGGTCTGTTTATAAGTAAAAGTCCACTTGCTATACTACCGGACAGACCACTTGCAAATACGAAACTGTTAAAACCCCAAAATCAGAAGATTTCGTGTGGTGTTTATGCACAGTACATTGCCAAACATGATAGGGAAACCTAACGAATGTGGGACTCTAAATCTAGATTTTAGAGCAGAATCTGGAATGCATTTGGTTGTATATATTAAAAACCATATGAATAATGTTTAGTATTTTTACTCGAATGGGGATTTATGGCTGCCAGAAACACTGCATCATTACTTCAACAACAACCACATGTTCTACAGTTTTTGATACTACCAAGACTTCGATTCATACCTCTGTGGGCTTTCTGCTTAATGTTCCTCAAGACAGTTGCACAAAAACAAGCTGCATGCACATCACAACATCAATTAAGATTGAGGTGTGATGTTATGCATGCTAATGGTAAAAGAGACATTGTCAGTACTGAGTGCTAATTGCTTTCTGTCATTAGACCTAAGCAAGGGGGAGTGAAGTATTGAACTGATCGATCTGGAGACATACAATCACGTTATTAATATCACCGAGGCAAACAATAAACTGCATCTTACAGGTGGCGAAGTTGTGGAAAGATCCCCTGTCTCATACAATGTTGATGATTTAAGGGAAATTATCAAACGGTCTGTGAAGGGTTTGAGGTATGTGCAAAAACTTTAATACCTTTAAAACAGAGATAGAAACGACAAAACACACAATACATTTTAGTGAGGAAGATTCGGTAGGACTTCTACTGGATTCTTGAGGGGCTAATTTTTGGAGAGTGATACTGAGAAAATTTAAGTGTTGGCTCAAGCAGTGGATATAATCTCAGTTAGCCTAACCATTGATGAGCGTAATATTCCAAAGAATTCGTACCTGAGTGAGCAATTATTTCACACAATCTACGAGTTCTTCCCTACAGTGGGACCAGGATACAAACATGTCGAGGTTCTGAGCTAACCGATACACCCCCCATGACTGTTCAGACATTACACCATCTCGAGTTGGACATTGTGGACCAGGATGAGGATCTAATCGATTTTTAAAGAGGGAAGGGATCGTTGTACATTTTCATTTGAATCAGCTTCAGTATAATGTATAAAAGCAATACACTCGACCGTCAGCACATCACTTCACAGTAAAAGGACAACATGATAACATGCAACAATTAAGATTTTCTTAAATCAGCTAGATTTAAGCAGTGCGATGATGTCCCTTCGTATAACAGCCCCAGTTCAACATGATGGGCATATCACTCCCCAGGAATATTGCTCCCATAAACCTGCTTCAGCAATGTTTAATAATAATGTTGCGATATGGATTCTGATTTAACAACAACGTGAATGAACACTTTCGAGTAGCACTTTCCTATTCCTGGAAGGTAAGTTTATGAAGGAAGATGGAAGCCCTACAGCTGCAACATCGTGGCTTACACGTAGTGAATTTGCATTCCTGTTTTAAGATATAAGATATGAACTCAGAGGCATCAAGGTCGGCTGCAGAATAAAAGTTGGAATCACATCGGCACTCAAGATTTAAGTATCTGCATCAACTTCTGATATGAAGGCTTCACAAAATGCAGCGTGGTTCACAGACAGATCAATAAGTGACCGCTTTAGTATGTGCATCCGACTCATAATGTTTATGGGGTTCTTTGAGAATAATAAATGCGTCATCATGAACGCAAACAAGAACTGATTCTCGTTCGAAGTACTATAGATAATTATGTGCATGTCGAAGAGGAGAAAGAAGAGAATAAAGTTTTGTTGGATACATTGCTGTGAAAAGTGCCACATTTATCTGGATCTGATGAGGAACATGTGGAACATCTACATGTTATGACTGCAAGCGTTCAACTTCATTAAGTTTCCGTTCACCGGAATTTCACTACTATCCAATTTTACCGTCAGCCTCAAAACATAAATGGGTGATTAAAACGTCAGTTCAACTGAAACACCCCACTGCATTGTTCTGACACTACAAACAGAGAAGAGAGGGATTGTGAAGGATTTCAATATATTCAACATCTGTAAACTAACAAGTGCAAGAGTGTTCGTGAAATCTGTATATTACCCATATTAGAATCTACAACTTGACTGGGGCAGTAACAATATCGCCGTGCTATACAATATGTACTCTTTGTTTCAATCTTTGTACTATGAGGGTGATTAATTTGGATGCATGCTTAGCCCAAAGCATTTTAAAGATTTTGCAGCGGTTGTCATGATCGAGTGCCCAAAGTGAAATGAGATCAGGCGCTGGAGACATCTGAATTGAATTTGAGTGATCACACAGTTTCGCCCCATACACCACAGCATACAAGTTATTGTTGCATTATAGTGTTATTAGTTACTCGCCACTCACAGGAATCATACAGCAGTTAGCATAAATGTGTCGGTACTGATTCACACTTGGGGTTTTCCATGATAACCCAGCGAAATGGAAACATTGTGATGGATGTGCAGGCTTCTGCGATGCATGTGGACAATTTGTGTTTAAAGATGCTACATTCGTTGCAGTCACCAAGACTAGACAAGTATTGACGATGTTCTTCGCTATTGTTGCTTCGCCCAGATCACTTAGAAAATGC
Source organism: Schistocerca cancellata (assembly GCF_023864275.1). Classification (NCBI taxonomy): domain Eukaryota; kingdom Metazoa; phylum Arthropoda; class Insecta; order Orthoptera; family Acrididae; genus Schistocerca; species Schistocerca cancellata. The sequence continues at coordinate 575,739,025 of NC_064629.1, forward strand.
ATAGTGCCATGACAGCACAGACAGCTGCTTGGTTGACCCACTTCGACCATGGAGAACAGTGGGACGATGTTGAGAATGGCCACTGCGCTTCAAAACTTTGATCATAGAGACAGCACTGATTATATAAAGTGCTGCAAAATAGTACTGTGGTTGCACAAAATTTTCAAGAATGTTCAGTTCGAAATCTCAAGGAGAATAATGCCTGTCAATTCGATGACTCAAACGACTGTATTGTGAAGAAGACAATATAACTGGTTTTATACACTCCTGGAAATTGAAATAAGAACACCGTGAATTCATTGTCCCAGGAAGGGGAAACTTTATTGACACATTCCTGGGGTCAGATACATCACATGATCACACTGACAGAACCACAGGCACATAGACACAAGCAACAGAGCATGCACAATGTCGGCACTAGTACAGTGTATATCCACCTTTCGCAGCAATGCAGGCTGCTATTCTCGCATGGAGACGATCGTAGAGATGCTGGATGTAGTCCTGTGGAACGGCTTGCCATGCCATTTCCACCTGGCGCCTCAGTTGGACCAGCGTTCGTGCTGGACGTGCAGACCGCGTGAGACGACGCTTCATCCAGTCCCAAACATGCTCAATGGGGGACAGATCCGGAGATCTTGCTGGCCAGGGTAGTTGACTTACACCTTCTAGAGCACGTTGGGTGGCACGGGATACATGCGGACGTGCATTGTCCTGTTGGAACAGCAAGTTCCTTTGCCGGTCTAGGAATGGTAGAACGATGGGTTCGATGACGGTTTGGATGTACCGTGCACTATTCAGCGTCCCCTCGACGATCACCAGTGGTGTACGGCCAGTGTAGGAGATCGCTCCCCACACCATGATGCCGGGTGTTGGCCCTGTGTGCCTCGGTCGTATGTAGTCCTGATTGTGGCGCTCACCTGCACGGCGCCAAACACGCATACGACCATCATTGGCACCAAGGCAGAAGCGACTCTCATCGCTGAAGACGACACGTCTCCATTCGTCCCTCCATTCACGCCTGTCGCGACACCACTGGAGGCGGGCTGCACGATGTTGGGGCGTGAGCGGAAGACGGCCTAACGGTGTGCGGGACCGTAGCCCAGCTTCATGGAGACGGTTGCGAATGTTCCTCGCCGATACCCCAGGAGCAACAGTGTCCCTAATTTGCTGGGAAGTGGCGGTGCGGTCCCCTACGGCACTGCGTAGGATCCTACGGTCTTGGCGTGCATCCGTGCGTCGCTGCGGTCCGGTCCCAGGTCGACGGGCACGTGCACCTTCCGCCGACCACTTGCGACAACATCGATGTACTGTGGAGACCTCACGCCCCACGTGTTGAGCAATTCGGCGGTACGTCCACCCGGCCTCCCGCATGCCCACTATACGCCCTCGCTCAAAGTCCGTCAACTGCACATACGGTTCACGTCCACGCTGTCGCGGCATGCTACCAGTGTTAAAGACTGCGATGGAGCTCCGTATGCCACGGCAAACTGGCTGACACTGACGGCGGCGGTGCACAAATGCTGCGCAGCTAGCGCCATTCGACGGCCAACACCGCGGTTCCTGGTGTGTCCGCTGTGCCGTGCGTGTGATCATTGCTTGTACAGCCCTCTCGTAGTGTCCGGAGCAAGTATGGTGGGTCTGACACACCGGTGTCAATGTGTTCTTTTTTCCATTTCCAGTAGTGTATGTGCTTATGTTAATGTACAAATTCTTTTAAGGTGGGTTATCGATAAATGACATCGTTTCTTAGAAAAATTGCTTTTCTATTTATCTAATTCCTCTATCATTTATAGGTGTTTTCAGGTATGTACTCATCACAAGTGTCCTATGCAGTTTGTCAAGAATGGGAGATAAAATTTTAGACGTGTCCTGTACCCAAACCCTGGAAGCAGTGACGATCGATTGTAGCCTGCTGCCACGGACCTATTCGAGATGCCCTATATGTGGAAAAATCCCAGTTATGAACACCAAGGTACATACCCCACCAGGGACGTTAGCCTCCTTCATGACCACCTGTTTATTTACTTACGGAGCCACGCCATCCATGTAATTCGCCAAGGAGGGGGTAGCCCAACCTGGCTGCAGAGCAGTCACTGCCAGCCCGTTGGCCTTTGTGCTGTATACAACAAACAACTGCCTCTCATCACAGGCACTACATGGAGGTGTGCCCCCCTGCGGCCTCCTACATACAGGATTGTTTCTTGCGATAGCATGGCACATTGTGACCGCCAGACACGTTGACATATCGAGAGGTAACAAATGTAATGGTGATGATAGCAGTATGTGCTGTGTACAACAACCGACTGTCTTTCATCACAGGCACTCCATGGAGGTGCGTCCGCCCTGCGGCCTCCCGCATACAGGATTGTTTCTTGCGATAGCATGGCATGTTGTGACCACCAGACACGATGACATAACGAGAGGTAACAAATGTAATGGTGATGATAGCAGTATGTGCTGTGTACAACAACCGACTGTCTCTCATCACAGGCACTCCATGGAGGTGCTCCCACCCCGCGGCCTCCCACATACTGGATTGTTTCTTGCGATAGCATGGCACATTGTGACCTCCCAGAGACGATGACATAACGAGAGGTAACAAATATAATGGTGATGATAGCAGTATGTGCTGTGTACAACAACCGACTGTCTCTCATCACAGGCACTGCATGGAGGTGCGCCCGCCCTGGGGCCTCCCTCATACAGGATTGTTTCTTGCGATAGCATGGCACATTGTGACCGCCCAGACACGATGATATAACGAGAGGTAACAAATGTAATGGTGATGATAGCAGTATGTGCTGTGTACAGTAACCGACTCTCTGTCATCACAGGCACTCCATGGAGGTGCGCCCGCCCTGCGGCCTCCCACATACAGGATTGTTTCTTGCGATAGCATGGCACATTGTGACCGCCCAGACACGATGACATAACGAGAGGTAACAAGTGTAATGGAGATGATAGCAGTATGTGCTGTGAGGTTCAATACGGTATAATGGTTCTGTGAATCATGCTGACAGCAATGAGACAGTAGCACATGAAATGAATTTGCAGTTGCATTATCCACAACCATGAGCTGTATAATGTAATGACAACAATGAAAACGTGTCAGACCAGGATTCGAACCTGCTTAGCATGTGTGGTCACCTTATCTTTAGGCTATCGCAGCATACTTCACAGCCATAGCGATACATCCATACATCAGCCATGTGTCTGCAACCTACACTCATGTGTATGATGTGTATTCGTGTAGAGAGCAGAGATTTTAATTGAAAGTCGTTTGCATGTTCAGAGAAACATTGTATCATACTTCTGAACAATATCGTTTTTATTCATCGACACTGAGCAGCCGACTTTCAATAAAAATGTCTCCCCAGTACGGGAATATATGTAACGGATATACGAGAGTATACTGTAGATGCATAGTTCACAACAGACTTAAGTCTGAGTCTGGTCATGAAGCATCCTCAGGCAGTCTATCGGTGAGCCGACAGTTAGCGATGAGGGGGAAGAGCGGGTTCGAGTCCCAGTCTGGCAGAAATTTTCATTGTCGCTCCATTATATAGCTGACAGTTGTCCATATTCTCAGTACTGAATAGATTTCATGTATTTAATAACAGTTGTGGTCACCAAACTGGCTGCATGGTACTTATGAGTAACACAGGCATTGCGAAATGATATAAAATAGTAGTCGCGTAACAACGATTTACAAACATCATCATAGATGTGCTGGATTCTGCGATAAGTGTGGAAAATTTGTGTTTAAAGATACTGCATTCGTTGCATTCACCAAGCCTGGACCAGTAGTGATGATGTTCTCCACTACTATCGCTTCTTCCAGGCAGTTTAGGACAGTATAGGGGGTCAAGACACGACAGACGGCTGTATGGTTGACCCACTTTCATGATGGAAAACAGTGTGACGATGCTGGAATGACCACTTCGCCGTAAAACTTTGATCATATAGACAGACAACCGATGGAGGGATGGGATAAAATAAGATAAGTGCTGGTAGGGTCACCACATATTCTTATAGCATTCTTTCATCACTGCTGCCACCATCTACGTGGCACTTTGGAGAGGAGATAGGAGGGTAGTCACTGCCATCATTTTCATTCATTATGTCTTCAGGTATCAATTTGGCTCACAGTCCGCACTGAGATAAAACCTAGAAAGGTGAACCGTAGCACTGAAGAGACCTGTCATGCATCACGCAAGCATGTCAGTTATGAGGATACACACTGTCACCCTCATTAAATGATAGTGAATGAGAAGAGCTAATACAGCTACTTCACACATCTCGAAAACCATTAACAGGTGAATATTCTGAACTTGAGTGTACATCACTTCCTCTCTCTCTCTCTCTCTCTCTCTCTCTCTCTCTCTCTCTCTCAATGAGATCACCACCATGGGGTGGAAAAAGTACACAAAGCTCTACCTTCAGGGTATGTCCATGTGGCACCTGTTGTGGATTGGCAGGAGAGCCAACACCATGTTACTAGACGAAGCCGAAAGGCACGCGTTTTAGCTCACGCAGGTTGGCGTGAGGTCTGGAACAAGACAAGGAAATTAGAATTTAGAAAAAATGGACGTAGCTGGTAGAATACTTAACTTTAACCCATTAATGGTGAACGTCGCTCTTGACGGTACATGATTCAGTATCAATAGTAACTGGTAATGGCGCCTTGCTAGGTCGTAGCAAATGACATAGCTGAAGGCTATGCTAACTATCGTCTCGGCAAATGAGAGCGTATTTTGTCAGTGAACCATCGCTAGCAAAGTCGGTTGTACAACTGGGGCGAGTGCTAGGAAGTCTCTCTAGACCTGCCGTGTGGCGGCGCTCGGTCTGCAATCACTGATAGTGGCGACACGCGGGTCCGACGTATACTAACGGACCGCGGCCGATTTAAAGGCTACCACCTAGCAAGTGTGGTGTCGGGCGGTGACACCACAGCACCCACACACAGTGAGATCGATGCTTATGAAAATGTGGATTAAATATTAGAATCCATTAATCCAAGTTGTGTCCCAACTGCTCACATTGAGTTACATATTGATTCCGAATGAGCTGGACGAAATACTGGAAGCCGTTACTCCAAATTGCACCACACCTGCTCTTAAAGAGATCAATATTGATGCTGAGCTGGATAAAATATTAAGAGCAAAGATTCTGTTCTGAGCTGTGGATGATAAATGCCTGAAATCTCAATGAGGCTATACCAATTTCCGTGGTTTTGCAGGTGAGTGCTGAGAAATTTTAGTACTATTACTATTTATTATTATTATTATTATTATTATTATTAGTGACATCTGTATATGTCTCTCATGTACATGACACTTATCAATATCGCCTCTTCCTCCACAGGAGTGATGGAAGCGTCTGGAGGTGGCCTTGCACAAAACCATCGATGATGTGGTCATCGTCAACATCATGAGTGGACCCTTCAATGATGCATTCATCACATCTGACAATGCTGACTCCACAATCTGGGGACAGTATCACTACTATGTGCAAGCCCATCATGTCGGTACAGAGCGTCAGTGCTGTCAATGTGTGCAAACTCGTCATTCTTGTAATGACCAACAATTTCAGTACGACAAGCAGGCCTTCCATGTCATTATCATTATCCTGGTCCAGGCAGACGACACCAGCATGTTTGCCACAGTCTGTGCCATGCTCCCCGTGCCATGGACCATATCAGCATCATCGTTAGAGACATAACAACACACCATCCGCTCATCCTGCTAACGAGCACGAGGTAAGTCATGCTCCGGCATTAGACTATTCCGTGATTGTAGACACTTTCGGGAATCGCATCTCACATTCTTGCATAGACAGTTCTAATGTAAGATACAGTGACCCTAATGCTTTGCTTAAAACATGCCTTCCTATGCTGGTAAGTAAGACTCCCATAATTGTCAATAACCTGCAATATCCTGCCATTAACTACAGTGCAGTTTTATGTTGTGAACTCATGCTTCCTCCATTTAAGGTAGTTAAGCATAGATGTAGATAAAACAAATCAAGTCAGAAGAAGAAGAACACACTGTGCTGATCACAGAAGGTACAAACCATAACGTAGCTGGTCACTGCCCCAAAAACGAAGATCTGTTGTTATTCTCCGACTGTGTGGCGCAACACTATGTCTGGATCAAAGGCACATAACGTCCACTTCCCTCTCAAACGAGAAGATCACTCATGAACTCCATTCGTCGTAGATTCTTAAACGTGTTTTCTAAGAGTGAATAATTAGAATAACATATAACTGATTGCACTAACCAGAAATGTTACACATGGAATGCCTATCAAGGCAACGACTTCTTGAAGTATAAGAATGCCCACAACAGGGAATGCTCCCCTTTGACATTTATGCAGATTTCGAGTGGTCACTAGCACCTGTGGTGTCTTATGAGGGCGACCTCACTGCCTCTCCTACTACCCTTGCAGGACTACACTGGCCTTGCGAGTTTACACCCTGACAGCAATTGCTTTAACTTGTAAGCCTTCCACTTCTTCACCTGCTAAATTAAATCTGCCCTCTGAGTGTGGTTGTTATTACTAGCCGGCATTGGAGGTTATCACTTTTATAAGAATCTTAAATAAAAGGAAAAATTAATAAAATGGTGTCTCTACCGTAATTGTACTGAGTTACTTATGGGTGATTAATGTACTAACATGGGATTAATCTTTTATAGAATGAAAAGAGTTTATTAATCATGTAATAGTACAAACAACAGATGTTAAGCGAGATGGTTAGTAGGTGGTGGTGGTGGTTAGTGTTTAACTGCCATCCTAACTTGACCTCATTCAGCACAGAGGTCACTCATTCACAAAAAGCTGCATAACCCGTCTCCTAGTGAAGAACATATGAACAATGCTGTGTGTAATATAATTCATGTGGACACTAAAGTCTTTGCAACAACACAGCCTTCAGATCAACTGTTGCTAAGCGATTGAAAAGCTCTTTCATCCGTAGTGTTTACTCATTCAGAGTCGACTAATGTCCCTGATCAGACTACAATTACGTGGAGTTCCAGCTGTTGTCTGCCTCAGTGATTTACCCCTGCTCAGTCATTCACAAGGTTTCATTCTTCCGTAGTACATAGATAGACAATAATTATAATTTTAGAAATACACTCATTCTCAAAATGTAAACAAGCATGTAGCGTGTGTCATCAGTTGTACTTATTTCCTATGGCAGTGTAGTATTGTTTCTACTAACGGCAAGAGATTTGTATTTCACGCTTATCAAATAGAGTTGACATATATATATGACAAAATATCTTTACATGTATATCTGTATCATAAATTAAATCAGTTCACAAGAAAATATGTAGAAATACATTAAATCAAGAGTTACACAAAACATCGTATCTATCCCTGGTGAGTCAATTACATTTCAAAGTCACATGCATTGAACATAGCACTAGACACATGCACAAATTGTCTCTGGACCAGCTGGAGCATCAAGGTGCTGCGAGGCTGCGTTAGAGTGAGAGTTGTCGTTCAGTCAGCACTTGATGTGAGGGCGGCAATGGATGGCTCTGGTCCTCCTTCTTGTCCTTGGCAGCGTCAGTATGGCAGCTGGGCTGTTGGCATCATCTCAACCTGGTAACAGTCGGCAGTCTGGCACGCTTTTAGGTGTGACAGACATGATATCTGGTAGGAGGAAATAAGATACCAGTGTTGATGGGTGGCGTCCAGCGTCTCCAACTTAGGAAGTGACATCTCTGCCTCTGTCTTGTCTCTCAGCGCGGCAGCTGTAGGGGTGCAGTCTTCCTTTGGATATTGTGTGGAGAGACAGCGTTGCACTTGGTGGACAACCCGTCTCCTAGTGATGAGTTCTTGCCTCTCAGTGTGCCAGTGGGTAGTGTGTAATATTTCCACAGTTTGCAGCACTCGTCTGCATCATAGTCTATGTCTGGAGGAGCAACTCAACCAGATCGTGGCCATCTGACTCCGCACATCATCTGTAGGGGTGTGTGTCTGCCTGTGGGATTCTCCTGGGACTCGTGGCGCCGGCTTGTCTGCAGGTCCCTCAAGTGTGTGGAGTGACGTCACGGACGAGCCTCCTGTCTGGCAGGTCCTTTTCACAACCACTCAGCAGGTGGCTGCTCTCAGTTGTCAGTTACTCAGTGCCAATCTGTCTACAAGGCTCTCGAGGGTGTGGGGTGAGTGAATGGCGAACGGCCCTAATCAGGTGGGCCGCCTCCATTTATAGCGGTCTGGGGTGGGCAGCTTTATGGCTGTTGCGGAGCGTGGCACAGCTCATCCTCCACTCTAACTGTCGTTTGTCTGCGAAGGTGCCTGGCTGGCCCCTAGCCATCCCGCCAATCATTCGGCACTGCCGAAAGACCACCCACTTAGCGGCATTCTGAGCCACACTTGCCTTAGTCGTTCTCATTCAAGCTGCCTCATGAGTTTCGCTGCCAGCTGCAGGGTGTTACCTCCCGATGCCACCAGGACGCATTAATACCGAGTTTGACGGCTCCCAAGATCTACACAGTCTTCGTAGTATGATCTAGTGCCATGTTTTTAGATCGCTTTCTTACAAACAGTTTCTTATGTGTGGAACAACCACACAAAAATGGGCTCTTTGGAACAATGCAGTATAAACCAATATATGATTATTTGAGTGACTGTAATAAAATGAAAAGAAGAAATTTGTGTTACCGCATTGACTAAACATGATTTCCATAACAGTTACAATTGTCTTAAAAATATGGTATTAAGTGTCTCTGGTCTGTGGGTGAGAATTGTGTCAGAACCAGTTCTTGTCATACATACCCCTATGTTATGTTGGCACTGCATCCTCTCATCACTAAAACTTATTTTCTGTACCCAACACCTGTCAACTTTACTTCTAAACCGTCTCTACTCTTAGACTATACTCACGCTACATAAACTTCTCCTGTTCTTAGTATTTCCGGTGGTGTTGTCACCCAGTGCCGATGAGGTTTGAAAGTGCGCTCCTGTTCGCCTGTATAGATGTTCTATGTCATGATAACTGCATCTGGATTCACACATCTGAAACTTATAAATGTCATAATTTCCCGCTTACGTTTTGCATAAAATGTTACAAATATGCCTCCTGTCTGCCTATTGTTCGAGTGCCACCGTAAAATAATACAAAAAAGTAAATGAGTTCTCGAATGTAGGCAGTTTTTCACCTCGCCAATGGTCCCCTTCTTACTGTTCTCTTGCTTTCCCTCAGCCTGAGGTATGCCACACCACTGTACGTGCTCACGTCTCATAATATTCAATTCGCCCTCGGTACTCTCATGGCGCAGGCAGAATACAAACACCTTGAGAAAGGCTTCATCTCGTGAATGGCGAAGGCCCAGAATCCCAGCAGAATTGGCGTCTCCACGCCCAAATGCGCGGGCAGCTAAAACCGCTCAAAACACACTGAGGCAGATACGCGCTGTGGCATAGTAGCAATCTCGGCACTTCGAAATAGTGGAAAGCAATGTACACTCGCCTCTTGTGCAGTGTACAAGATACCGCGGAAAAATAGAAAAATAATCTCACAGATCTTTGCGATATTATAGAAGACACTGCTACGAGAATTATAAAGCTGAATTACACGTTCATAATGCTATATTTTCTTGACTAGCATTGTCGACAGTGTGGTCCAAAGGCATTATGATCTTTTGTAACATAGATAATATGTTGGTTGCGCGAAGAGCTTAAGACTTCAGTGCCCATGGGTTGTCATGCCACAGGAGAGTGTGTAACCTCCCCCTGACTTATCGACCTTAATGACAGTGAAAAATTAAACCGCATGCACCTAATGGAATTTTGGAAAAAGCAATCGTCACCAGAAGTTAATTTGTTGGTAAAGAGGGAGGGAAGGGTTACATCTAAATGAAAGGAAAAATTCAAATGAAAATGGTGAAAATTAATTTTAAGGAAAGGATAAAATTAATAAAGAAAGTAAATGTTCGGTCGTTACGTTAACAATTACTTGACGTTAATTAGATATTTGATATTTGGGGAAAATTACGGTCGCCAGTCCTATGGACAACTACTATAATAACTGAAAATGAAAGATTAATGCGCATATAATTAGCACTAAAAGCGTGGCAACTGAAGGTTGACACGTGCTGTGTGAAAACTGAATGTCTGTCAGAAGTAATAAATTTCGCTACACTCTGACTTAATTTAGCAAAATAATTAATAAAAACGAAAAATTTAGAGTTAATTTAGTGACTGAAATTAATAGTGAACTTTGTTTCTGAAGCACTACGAAATTCAATAAAATAAGGTTAATCTTGGGCTGCCTCAACAATCATTTCAAAAGCTACTTGAATCTACACAATTTAGAAATAAGAGAGTTAACTCTGAACTTGAATTAAATGATTCTGAACACTTCACAATAGTAAAATTTAGTACGTACCAAACTGAGCTGCAGTCACAGGTAAGCTAAAATATGGCAACAAAACTCGCACTCTTAATTTCTGCTAGTGTAATCTAAATATTGTAGCCAGCTATGAATACTTTAACTGAAATTTGAAATTAAAGCAGTGGTATGGAATGATATTACTTTAATACTGGCGTATGAATTTCAACAACACTCGGGTTCATTCCAGAAAAGGAAGGGACCCTGCTTGGTAATGCAATTGGGACAATGAGCAACAAAGGTTCATGCTAAGTTGCTGTATTTTTGTCATGCAACAGTTTGAATAGCTGAGGTCTGGCATACAGTTCTTAAACTTTACGTGTGTCGGCCGTCGCTGTTGCAGAAGCTGGATGTTGGCGCGCCTTCTTCTCGACACGGGCTCTTGATGTACGCCAGCTAATGATTCCCGTCCGCGACACCGTGTCAGAAACTATCATAGCAAGTCGAGCGCAATTGCATGCTGCCAAACCCCGAAAGCGCGGCAACTCGCGGGAGCGTCACACAACACACCTGCTCCACCGCACTACTTCAGCCAGACCCTCTCTGCCCGCGCTCCACGCGCCAGAGTTAACACTACCAAAGATCCTACACACTTTGGCTCTCCACACGACCTATTGATGAAAGCGGTCGATAGCATATTTTTCCCTAGGCAAGACCCAGCGTAAAAATACAAATAGTATTTACAAAACAAACAAATTATACATTGACATAAATGCATAAATATATAAAACAATTACAATATATAAAGACACAGAAATGTCATATCTGCAGGTAACAAAATAAGGAAAAAAATTTATAGTACAATAGATGGAAATAGGAGGATATGCATTTCCGGCGTTACAAGTGTCCATTAATACGAGAAGCTGTCACATATGACGAATTTGTATTCAATCCCGACTTGGATGTTCAAGCAGGCAGTGAACCAGTTGAGACGATGAGGTAACAAGCATGCAACTTATTCGACCACGTTCCACAAGGAGTCATACCGTAAGCTAATAAATGGCAATTAGAAATATGTCAAACACAGAAATTCAGTGAACACTTAACCTAGAATATGCTACACAGTTTCACCTAGCATTTGCCAATCGATTCACCTTCTATGTACAAATTGATTCTGACCTAAATGAACTACTATACACAGCTATTCTACAAATGGTTTCACATGATAGATATTATGAATACCAAGAGATTTCCGTGATTTCAAGTTCTCGTGTTACAGGGTGTTCATGTGAGCGAACCTGCGGACTCGGACAGGTTCACTACAGGTAGGGTAGAATATATGGCACAGAAGTTTCTGTTTGTTAGACATACAGAAACGTTTAACCTACACCTTTTCACCAATGTGGAATACTCTTCTGTGTGCCGTTCTACCCCAGATCTCTTTCCATTTCACTCCTGCCTCGCTCAATCTAAGTACCAGGTCAACAATTTGCTTTTGTTGCACTCGGGTTTGTGGGGAAAAGTGTACGACTTCACGGATTAGATCTCTGCGTTGTCTGTTCTTGAGAACTGTCACTGGTGCCATCTCAGTGACTCCATGTGGCTACTCGTTCATCACGTCATGGAAGTCGCATAGGAAAATATCCCAGGTGGAGCGCTGTTTCGCAAAGCATATATGGCAACGGTTTCCCAGGCTTTTCATTATCCTCTCTGCCTGTGACGATTGGAGATGCCGCAAGTTTGCGTATATTGGTTTAATCCTGTGTTTTCTCAACAATGTATACCGTCTCTCTGACTGCAACTCATCTCCATTGTCGGAGATAATCCTATCTACATGACCTACTTGGGTCAGGAAATATTTGCAGAAGCCTCTGCACGTTGTCTGTGCAGTTGCCTTGGGGTTAAGGTGACATATTTAGATGTCAGCTCTACTGCTACCCGCATATATACACTCCTGGAAATGGAAAAAAGAACACAATGACACCGGTGTGTCAGACCCACCATACTTGCTCCGGACACTGCGAGAGGGCTGTACAAGCAATGATCACACGCACGGCACAGCGGACACACCAGGAACCGCGGTGTTGGCCGTCGAATGGCGCTAGCTGCGCAGCATTTGTGCACCGCCGCCGTCAGTGTCAGCCAGTTTGCCGTGGCATACGGAGCTCCATCGCAGTCTTTAACACTGGTAGCATGCCGCGACAGCGTGGACGTGAACCGTATGTGCAGTTGACGGACTTTGAGCGAGGGCGTATAGTGGGCATGCGGGAGGCCGGGTGGACGTACCGCCGAATTGCTCAACACGTGGGGCGTGAGGTCTCCACAGTACATCGATGTTGTCGCCAGTGGTCGGCGGAAGGTGCACGTGCCCGTCGACCTGGGACCGGACCGCAGCGACGCACGGATGCACGCCAAGACCGTAGGATCCTACGCAGTGCCGCAGGGGACCGCACCGCCACTTCCCAGCAAATTAGGGACACTGTTGCTCCTGGGGTATCGGCGAGGACCATTCGCAACCGTCTCCATGAAGCTGGGCTACGGTCCCGCACACCGTTAGGCCGTCTTCCGCTCACGCCCCAACATCGTGCAGCCCGCCTCCAGTGGTGTCGCGACAGGCGTGAATGGAGGGACGAATGGAGACGTGTCGTCTTCAGCGATGAGAGTCGCTTCTGCCTTGGTGCCAATGATGGTCGTATGCGTGTTTGGCGCCGTGCAGGTGAGCGCCACAATCAGGACTGCATACGACCGAGGCACACAGGGCCAACACCCGGCATCATGGTGTGGGGAGCGATCTCCTACACTGGCCGTACACCACTGGTGATCGTCGAGGGGACACTGAATAGTGCACGGTACATCCAAACCGTCATCGAACCCATCGTTCTACCATTCCTAGACCGGCAAGGGAACTTGCTGTTCCAACAGGACAATGCACGTCCGCATGTATCCCGTGCCACCCAACGTGCTCTAGAAGGTGTAAGTCAACTACCCTGGCCAGCAAGATCTCCGGATCTGTCCCCCATTGAGCATGTTTGGGACTGGATGAAGCGTCGTCTCACGCGGTCTGCACGTCCAGCACGAACGCTGGTCCAACTGAGGCGCCAGGTGGAAATGGCATGGCAAGCCGTTCCACAGGACTACATCCAGCATCTCTACGATCGTCTCCATGGGAGAATAGCAGCCTGCATTGCTGCGAAAGGTGGATATACACTGTACTAGTGCCGACATTGTGCATGCTCTGTTGCCTGTGTCTATGTGCCTGTGGTTCTGTCAGTGTGATCATGTGATGTATCTGACCCCAGGAATGTGTCAATAATGTTTCCCCTTCCTGGGACAATGAATTCACGGTGTTCTTATTTCAATTTCCAGGAGTGTATATCCTCTACCTGTGAGCACAAGGGGGCTCATTAAATCTATTGCAGTGATGTGTTTTAGTTCAAATGGAATGATGGGATGCAGAGGTGCCTGTATTGTCACTGTAACATGTTTTGATTGCTAGTACGCTTTACACACTGTCAAAACCCTCCAAATTTTTCTGTCCGTATCTTTAAAGTGGCACAGAGTGCGTAATTTCAGGTAGCATTTCCTGGCTCCTAAATTTACGTAGTGTGCCAGATGATCCTTGTTCACAAGTTCATTTGGAATGTTCTCTCCCCTTCACTGCAAAAGAACAAGGTTCCCTTTCACAATAGGTAGAACTGCGTGAGCTTAGTTTCCGTCCTGATGTTTAATCTCTTCTTTAGAGCAAGCAGGGCAGAGTCCTGGTTTTATTTCCTGCTGATGTCCTTGAGGTTCGTGGTGATATAACTCTCAAACGCCAACTTTTTAATATAATACAGGCTATGGTGTTCTTCTTGTAGGATTTACGTAACTTGTTTCCAATCCCACAGGCGAACGTGACAGTGCATCCACGGTGATGTTCTTCTCCTCTGGTACGTGCGTAGTTGTAAAATCGGACTCCTGTAGCATGAGCGTCCATCTCGTCAGTCTCTTATTGTGGAACTTCACCGTGAGTAAGAACTCCAAGGCTTTGTGATCGGTGAAGACTCTTGTTTCTCTCCAATACGAGAAAAATCGAAATTTTTCGAAGCCAAGCAAGATCGCCAAAGCTTCCACCTCGCATACAGAGTAGTTTGTCTCGCATTTACTGAGAGAGGGTCCTCCAAAAGTGAGGGTTTTATGTACCATGTTTCCCCTCGCTGATATCTCTGGAAGATTACTACATCAAGCACAGAATATAAACTGTCCGTTACAGCGCAAAATTCCTCCACCAGGATTGGGTGCGACAAAATCAGTGCATTAACCAGCGTGGTCTTGAGGGTGTGGAATTCATTTTCCGCCACATCGTTCAAGTCCCGCGGCGTATTTTTCACGGTGAGCTGGCATAATCGCGGTGTAGCTAGTTTCTTGATGTGAATGGCTCTCTTGTAGGAATTTGCGACACCGAGAAAACCATGGAGTTGTCTCTTAGTGTTGACTTTGCAAATTTGGCTGTTGTCTCTTTCTTGTCCGGGTCTGGTGAGACTGCTTCCAAGGTGATGATATGGCCAAAGAATTTTACTTGTGACGTTCCAGCGCATGACTTCGTGATGATGGCAGTTACGCAATATTCCTGGAAGGTTGGGGTAGTATTTCCCTTAAGATCACGTTGTGTCAACTCCACGTCGTTTCCGCAATCAAGAGATCGTCTTCGTAAGTAGTAATTCTTTGTTTTACGTAATCCTTTACAATACTATCGAGTTCCCTAATGAAGGTTGCTAAGGTCATGTTAAAGCCGTATGCTACCCGATTGAATCGATAACATCTACCGAAGATGAACAATGCAGTATATTTCCTGCAGTTTGGCTGGAGTGTAAATTGCCAAAAATTGGAGCGCAAGTCGAGGGACGAGAATACTGTTGCGACATGGACGTTTTGTAGGTGTTCCTCCAGCTTCTCGCGACGATCTGTTTCCGGTTCTACGATGGTATTAATCTGGCATGAATCCAGCACCAAACGGATTGAGCCGTCGGACTCTGCTACTACAATGAGGGGGTTCTTGTACGTGGAGGTTGCAGATTCCACGAGATTCCATGATGCTGTCATCTAGTATCCTCTTGATTCCTAAGAAAACTTTGAAACGGTAGGGAAGTGGAAACTAATAAGGTTCCACAAAGAATTTTGTGTGCTTGCGCACTCGAAATTAGTATGCAAAATTTTGGATTGTTCCTGTTTTAGGCAAAATACATCCGCGTTTCCAAGTAATATTTCTTCCAGATCCTCGTTGTCACGCGTTGGAGTGTTTCTCTAACATGTTACCAATAGCATAATGCATATCCCGTTGGATTTGTTGATCTTCTTGCGTTGTGCGACTACGCTAATAACGCCACGATGAATTTCTATTTTCCTGCGTTTTTATGGTGTTATATACGTCAGTACTACCTGATGTTCGATGATCGATAACATCTACCGAAGATGAACAATGCAGTATATTTCCTGCAGTTTGGCTGGAGTGTAAATTGCCAAAAATTGGAGCGCAAGTCGAGGGACGAGAATACTGTTGCGACATGGACGTTTTGTAGGTGTTCCTCCAGCTTCTCGCGACGATCTGTTTCCGGTTCTACGATGGTATTAATCTGGCATGAATCCAGCACCAAACGGGTTGAGCCGTCGGACTCTGCTACTACAATGAGGGGGTTCTTGTACGTGGAGGTTGCAGATTCCACGAGATTCCATGATGCTGTCATCTAGTATCCTCTTGATTCCTAAGAAAACTTTGAAACGGTAGGGAAGTGGAATCTAATAAGGTTCCACAAAGAATTTTGTGTGCTTGCGCACTCGAAATTAGTATGCAAAATTTTGGATTGTTCCTGTTTTAGGCAAAATACATCCGCGTTTCCAAGTAATATTTCTTCCAGATCCTCGTTGTCACGCGTTGGAGTGTTTCTCTAACATGTTACCAATAGCATAATGCATATCCCGTTGGATTTGTTGATCTTCTTGCGTTGTGCGACTACGCTAATAACGCCACGATGAATTTCTATTTTCCTGCGTTTTTATGGTGTTATATACGTCAGTACTACCTGATGTTGGTTCAGGAAATCCACACCGAATAATATTTAAATAGACAGCGAAGTGACGACTAGAAAGTTCGTTTCCAACGTGTGCCCTAGGCAACTGAACATTAACCGTGTTTGTAACTGCACCTCCGGGTCCTTTCCTCTCAGTGCACTTGAGATTTTCGTTTCCTTCAGCGTGCGTGCTGGCCATAGATGATTCGCAAAACATATCTTGCATGCAGATGCAGATGTAGCTGTAACGTGGCTTCAAACTTCCACAATCCCGGTCAGATTGACGTGAATAATGGAATGCACACTACTTGCCATTAAAATAGCTATACCACGAAGATGAGGTGCTACATACGCGAAATTTATCCGACACGAAGAAGATGCTGTGAAATGCAAATGATTAGCTTTTCAGAGCATTCATACAAGGTTGGCGCCGGTGGCGACACCTACAACTTACTGGCATGAGGAAAGTTTCCAACCGATTTCTCATACACAAACAGCAGTTGACGGGCGTTGCCTGGTGAAACGTTGTTGCGATGCCTCGTGTAAGGAGGAGAAATGCATACCATCACGTTTCCGACTTTAATAAAGGTCGGATTGTAGCCTATCGCGATTACGGTTTATCGTATCGCGACATTTCTGCTTGCGTTGGTCGATATCCAATGACTGTTAGCAGAATATGGTATCGGTGGGTTCAAGAGGGTAATACTGAACGCCGTGCTGGATCCCAACGGCCTCGTATCACTAGCAGTCGAGATGACGGGCATCTTACCCGCATGGTTGTAACGGATCGTGCAGCCACGTCTCGATCCCTGAGTCAACAGATGGGGACGTTTGCAAGACAACAACCATCTGCACGAACAGTTCGACGACATTTGCAGCAGCATGGACATCAGCTCGGAGACCATGCCTGCGGTTACCCTTGACGCTGCATCAAAGACAGGAGCGCCTGCGATGGTGTACTCAACGACGAACCTGGGTGCACGAATGGCAAAACGCCATTTTTTGGATGAATCCAGGTTCTGTTCACAGCATCACGATAGTCGCATCCGTGTTTGGCGGCATCGCGGTGAACGCACATTGGAAGCGTGTATTCGTCATCGCCATACTGGCTTATTAACCGGCGTGATGGTATGGGGTGCCATTGGTTAAACGTCTCGGTCACGTCTTGTTCGCATTGACGGCACTTTGAACAGTGGACTTTACATTTCAGATTTGTTACGACCCGTGGCTCCACGCTTCATTCGATCCCTGCGGAACCCTACATTTCAGCAGGAAAATGTACGACCGCATGTTGCAAGTCCTGTACGGGCCTTTCTGGATACAGAAAATGTTCGACTGCTGCCCTGACCAGCACATTCTCCAGATCTCTAACCAATTGAGAACGTCTGGTCAATGGTGGCCTAGCAACTGGTTCGTCATAATACGCCAGTCACTACTCTTGATGAACTGTGGTATCGTGTTGAAGCTGCATGGGCAGCTGTACCTGTCCACGCCATCCAATCTCTGACTCAATGCCCAGGCGTATCAAGGTCGTCATTACGGCCAGAGGTGGTTGTTCTGGGTACTGATTTCTCAGGATCTATGCATCCAAATTGCGTGAAAATGTAATCACATGTCAGTTCTAGTATAATATATTTGTCCAATGAATATCCGTTTATCATCTGCGTTTCTTCTTGGTGTAGCAATTTTAAAGGCCAGTAGTGTAGATCTGGTCGTGTCATGACTTATTTTCCCTCACGCAAAGGCTCTCTTGTGTCTTCATATTATAACATGTTGATGTTGTTCCTTCCGATAGTTTCTCCGGCGTTGTTTAGAGCCGTGTCCGCAGCAGCCGAGAATCAGTTTCTATTTATATTTCTGCTACGTTTCCCTTGTGACGTATTAGATGATCAATCTGGATATTTTGATCTTGTTGGTTACTTTGATGACACTGACCGTTGTTCTCCCAGTTGTTTCTATCCTGCTGTGGTTCTCCAGTTCCCCGTTGGAAATGGTTTGGATTTTGTGGTTCTCTCTAGTTTCCATTTTACGATTCGTCGTAATTATTGTTGTAATTGCTTCGTCTACCTCTGTTCTCACACGCTGTCTGGTTATTCCGTCTGTAGTTCGAATTGTTGTTTCTCTGTGATCGGTATTTCCCCCCATATTCCCTGTCGCCGTTCCTTACTGCCGAGCCTTGTCACTTGTGGTGATTGTTTCTGCTCCTGTCTCTTGCGTTTCGTATTTCGTTGACGTAGTCAAATTCGCCTAGCGTGCTCTTGAATAATTCAGCGGAATGGTTGCAGCGTCCGATAAGGAGCTGTTAGTGGTGCAGAGGCAGTTTGACGTAACAGTGCCTCATAACTTCGTTGCGACTCTTCGGCTGATCCAAAAACTGATTCTTCTTACCTAGCGAGTCACAGAACTTCACTGGACTACTTAATCCTGATGGTTCTAGGTCTCTGCCCAATGTAATCTCCTGATTCACTCTTTCTTGTATGTCCTGCGACTAATACTCGTTCAGGTACGCGTTCCTGAACTCTTCGTATGAGCGACAGCAGTCAACAACACGGCGCGTATGTCGCGCGATCGACCCATCTAAAAATCCGTAGGTAAATTCCAGCTTGTATTTCAGTGTCCTCGATTCTGTTAAGGACTTTGTCGTACCGAGATGTCCAACGTTTTGGATGAAATGTATAGTTATTCTCTTTAATCACTCGGCAATTTCGAAAGAGTAATAAATGTTTGTGGTCCAATGGTTCGCCATTTCATGCTCTTCTTTGACCTCTGATGTCCGCAGCTCGTGGTCTTGCGGTAGCGTTCTCGCTTCTCGCGCACGGGGTCCCGGGTTCGATTCCCGGCGGGGTCAGGGATTTTCTCTGCCTCGAGATGACTGGGTGTTGTGTTTCATCCTCATTCACTCGCAAGTCGTCGTGGTGGCGTTAAATAACTTGTGGAGCGGCGTCCGAACCACCCCGCGAGGGGTCTCCCGGCCACCACTGCCATACGCTCATTTTTTTGACCTCTGATAATTCTACCTGTTTTTTCTCGATGTGTTCATAGCGATAATTTTTTTGCTGCCTTTCCTGGACGATCCTTCATCCCTGTTTTTGGAGCTCGGCAAGAACCTTTTAGTTTGGCACATTTCGATTTTGGCCTGTTTTACTTGTTCTTCAGCTAACAAAGCGTCTTGCGTTCATCTTGGTCTACTAATCTTACCACCCTGCCATCGCGTTTTGCCTTGTTTGCGAATTCTCTCGTCTCTGCCAATTTTTTCTTGATGTTTCCTACACCTTCCTTAACACACGTGACATCCTTCTTAACCTGCTGTCTATTTTTGACAAGCTGTTCAACAATCATCAGTATCTATGGTCTATTTAGTGATTAACTCCTTCATCTCCTTCGTGGCTATTTTCTCTCTTCTGTATATTCTTCTCCGCCTCCTGTCTCTTCCCCTCCGCTTCTTGCATGAATCGCATGAGGGTCTCAAATTGAGATCATCCGCTAACACATCGAGAACGACACAAGCGGAATTCCACCGCTCTGTGACGTTTTGTTTATGAGTCTGATCTGCTACTTTCACTAACGGTACGTTATGCCGTGCCTGCAGAATCTACATGACGCTCTGTTGCGGTTTCACTTCCTCTCTCGTTGCCTGACTGAATTACCTCGTCACCCTCAGAAAATTCTGTGTTCGATATATCCGTAAGGTCAGTTACTACATTTGACTGAGAATTCTCCGCAACTTTCTCTTGATCAATGAACCGCTTTGACGTTGATCCATTTGTGACGAGATTCGAATACTCTTACTACTTTGGAGCAAACATGCCTTGCTTGTAGTAAGCATGCATTCAGATTCCTACTCACGAGAGATTTCAATCGCTATTCCTCGTAATGCCACAGAATTCCACCCTGAAATTTGCTCTATCCACTAATTCCGAATCCCTGGTAACACATATCAAATTAAAACTACCCTAATCTACGGTAACATATATGGGTCTCAAATAATCTACCATCCCACAAGTCAACACAACGCCGTTCTGCCTCAGGAAGACTCAGTAAGTGACACAGAAGTCACAAGAATAAATGAATGAAAATACAAACAAACAACACACAAAAATTTACAAATCATCCATGTATTTTACACTAGCAATCCTTATGGTTACTCTAATCTAATTTATCTCAACGTGCATTTGAATTTCAACATGGGGAAATAAAAAACTTGTAACGGAATTGGCATCTGACGAACACAAAGTGCCATCAATTCTGGATCCTAGGCAAAAGACGCCAAGTTGCTAGACAACACTGGTCCTACGGTTTGATTCCAAACACTACTGGCGCCTGCAAGCGTACACCCTGATAGCAATTGTACTAACTTGAAAGCCTTCCACACGTCCACCTGCCTTATATGTCTGCCAAATTAAATCTGCTCTCTGCCGTTGGTTGTTATTACTAGCCTGCATTGAAGAAAATTACTTTTATCAGAATCTTAAATAAAAACTGAATGTTGAGAAAAATTAATAAAATTAGAGCCCTGTCACTATTATATTCAATTAGTGATGGATGATTAATATACTAACACAGGATTAATCTTTCATAGAAATTGTAAGAGTTTACTGATCATAAAATAGTACAAACAACACAAGTTAAGCGACATGACAAATAAATCATGAGCTTTTGGCAACACAGAAAGAAGCAACAAATAATTACCACTCCACCTGGTGGCGTTGGTTGACAAAGACTAAGGTTTATCTGTTCAATTTATTATCCTGGATTAGAACATGGATAGCGCAAGCTAATGTTATCTAACGCTGAAATACTTTGGTGGATTTATTCTACATAGAAGTTAAACTTTGTTGGTGCAGCTGAGAACAAGTGGCAAGGTAGTGATTCTCTTTGCCCTAAGAAGCCGGAGCGGCAATACTATACCCCTTTCTCGATGCATAGCACTGTCTTAGGTGAAGGTTGCGGTGCAAGCGTCACCAGACTAGCGACGTGTGGCTCCTGTAACTCCTTATCACGGGCACAAAATATGAAAATACTCGGACAGGCACTCTGTCAGACGCATCGCAATTACTCTCTAAGAGAACCCTGAAATCATGGCGTGTTGCAGCGTGTGACACTCCCATTGACCATTCATAACATGAACCTAATACAAATAAGATTGTCCTTGATACAGCGAGTTGTCTGAGGTGATTCAGGTCGAAACTGTCGGTACAGCTAACACTTCACCACAGGCTCCCAAGTGAAGACCAACGTCAGCGCCAAGACATGCTCAGGACGAGTGTCCAAGTGAAACCCTCTCACAACAGTAGCCAAGACCACAGTTCCCTCTCCAGACCAGAGTCTGAATCAGAAAACCATTTCACCCCTTGTCGCCTTTCCATCAAAAGTCTGTAAACTCGAAAAGTGCACAAATGCAACCACCCATCACAAAAATGGTTCAAATGGCTCTGAGCACTATGGGACTTAACTTCTGAGGTCATCAGTCCCCTGGAACTTAGAACTACTTAAACCTAACTAACATAAGGGCATCACACATATCCATGCCCAAGGCAGGATTCGAACCTGCGATCGTAGCGGTCGCGCGGCTCCAGACTGTGGCGCCTAGAACCGCTCGGCCATCCCGGCCGGCCACCCCTCACGCAGGTTTCGTGCCAATCACATGACTCCGAGAGTTGCCACGTCTCCCTCTAGTACGTCCGCTCAAACTCCCAACAAATCACAACCAAAGTAAATAATACCCTTTTCTCTGCTAGACAAGCAGCCGATCCCTGACTCGGAAATTTCCGTGCAGGGAGGAGAAGACTCTACACTCCCGAATTGTGTTACCCATAGCCACTTTAGGCAGCAAGTTGTGAGAGTTTTCGTTTAGGCCTGAAGTGAATAAAACTTTTATCACAGATATAATTATTTTCACGTGCTGAACGTTACAACATGTCCAAACAGGGGCCTCAGCTGAACTAAGAGAAGTGTCGTTGTGTCCCAATGCACATCATTTTATAGGCGTAGTAAATGTTGCGTTCCAACCTAAAAGTCGTCCAAGGGCCCGAACCTCCCTAATGAACTCGGCAGACAGAGGGGCAAGACCACCTGATAGCTCTGTCTATAGCACCCAGCCCAAGGCAAACATGGAAATTCGCAGAGCTTCATGGATGCCAGCTCTGTGCACAATGGACACCTAGGACACTGTCAAAACGTCTTGGCTGGGCGACCTACGTTTTCCCCCCGCCCCCTGTCCCTGCCCTGGCCAGAAACGCCAACAGGTAGATCCACGTAGGCTGTTTTTCGCCTCTTCTCCCGAAAGCATTATCTGCACGCTAGTGCGAGAAATTCTTGGGACCAGTATTCTGTTCCCAGTAAGTGTTTGAGATGTTCTTCTCTTTAACAGCAGCATGTGGCCTTCAAGCTCACAATGTCCACTGCTATATTTACTGTTAAATAGCCAAACTGACCCCTTGTCCTGAACTCCTGAAACCACTAAGTGAAGGATAGCTACCATATAGATCCCATATGCATTAACAATGTACACGCACCCATCAATGCCTGCTCATGTTGATAACTTCCTTCATCTCATAGAAAACAATGTCAAGGTTGTAACAACAACATAACAGAATACCCTTGAACATCAAAATAAGTGAGTGACTTGTCGTCCTTCAACCTTCACAGAGCGACATGTACCTAACATGCCTGTTTATGAAGTTGTTTACTCGTATGATTCTAGTCTTAAACAATTCAAATCTTATATCGGGAGTAATCCCGTCAGATGATTGGTCGCTGAGATTGAAAAATAGCAGAGAATGTTGTTGAGATTTACCGTAACGACATTATTGTGGCCGAATCATAAGAGAAAGATGCCTTATACAAGCAGGGAATTGATTGTCGTATTTGTCGACTGCTGTTAGGTAGAAAAGAGGAAACGCCATGTAGAGACCACAATCATCTAATGAGAAGCTCCTTGGTGCAGCATACAACACATGCTAACTGTAATAGCAACTGCCATGACACATATCCGTTTTCTCTCACAATTTGAGTGGGTATGACACTCACTTTGTTGTTGAGCATAAGGGTAACGTCGGTTTGAAGGAAGATAAGGCTAGTGACCTGCCTGGTACCGTTGAAAAATACATCTCCTTCTTCAAACGAATCACGCCAAAAATATCGCTTCGCTTCTTTGATTCCCTTCGTTTCATGCATACACCTCTTCAGAAACTTGCTGAGACAATACATCAGCAGGACAGGCACATCATGAGAGATCCACACCCTTATGATGCAAAACTTCAGCTTCTGAGTGTTTGACGAAGGAGCAAATATTTTTCCTAACGAATACCTGGATTCGAATGTGGGTCTTAATGAAACCACGTGGCAAGGTATAAAAGAACTGACCAGTAACATTTCAGGCCATGCCATAATGGCTGCGGAATATGCGCACATGGTGAATGTTTTGTAGGAGTTTCGCATTCCTACTTTAGGGGAACATGCGCAAATATACACGGACACTGACATGCAACTGTTCACGGATATTTTCGAGAAATTCTGTTGTGTGTGAATGGATACGTATACTGTGGAACCTTCCTTTTACTAGCCCGCGCCAGGGATTTCGTGGGATGGTGCACTAAAGAAAACATGCGTCGCCATCGAAATGTTGACCGATTTGACCGATGTTTATATCCTGCTATTTTTTGGAAGAAGTGTTCACAGGGGGCTTGGCCAGTGTGTGCGGAGGTGCTTCAGGGTGAATAAGTCGCGAATGAGCGAGGAGGGGCGTTAGCCTTTTGACGATTTGAGTTACATCTTATACTTGGGTGTCATCAACCTGTAAAAGTACACAATGCCACAATCTCTACTGATTTGAGGGTTCCGATGGTTGGCCGAAAAGGATATCGACAGATTGTTACACAATATGGCTGCGGACTGTGGTGAGGGATACGCTGTGGTCGCACAACTGGTACGTCCTACGCATTTGCATGACCCAACAGTGACTTGCCTCCATGCCCATAGTGACGAAATATGGCCGATCCAGAGTTACTTTGTATGGAAACAGATGGATGAAAGGCTGCTACCTGTATCAAGTTCTTAGGTACTATCCTGAAGCATTAGATATGTCTGGATATGTGGCTGATAATCATAATGTCATTACACCTCAAAAGTGGCCGAGCGGTTCTAGGCGCTTCAGTCAGGAACCGCGCTGCTGCTACGCTCTCAGGCTCGAATCCTGCCTCGGGCATGGATGTGTGTGATGTCCTTAGGTTCGTTAGGTTTAAGCAGTTCTAAGTCTGGGTGACTGATGACCTAAGATGTTAAGTCCCATAGTGCTTAGAGCCATAATTTACACCTCAAAACAAGAAGGTTATCAGCCTGGTGAAGGACGAGGTGAATGGATCATAGATTGTGAAGTATGTGAGGCGCAGTTCGAAAATGTATGCATACCATATAGATACAGCCACCATCCAAACACAGGGTACGTGTCTGCACCGTGTGGCCTCAAACTCTCACCATTGAAGATTACAGGAGTTGTATGCTCCAGGCGTCTGCGCTGTTCCTTACTTGATGCACCAAGTAGTCCTTAGACTACGAATCCATGACGTCCGTACAGCATTGGGCTGTCGTGTCACGACGACAAACAGTTCATCTCTGGGAACAGAATCTGCACCCTCTCATACTCACACTATTCACTTGGACGATAGTGAGAGAGAGAGAGAGAGAGAGAGAATTATTTACACTGTATGTGTGCGTGGAATAGTAATATTGACCGTTTGTCATAGGTGTGCATAATTCTATGTACATATATTTACTACTATGCACAGAGTGTCCATAATTAAAGTTCCAGTTTCAAAACGTTGTAGAATGAGAACCACTGCTCAGAATTACGTCAAATTTGAACAGCATGTTATTGCCACAGAGGGAAAAGTCATGGAACAAAACTATTTCGAAATTTTGAACAATGAATTGCGCTGTAAGCGTCACAATATGCACACCGACAACGCGTGGCACGCTGCTGTTCTTCAGTTTCCGTCCGAGACGCCCAACAGGACTGTCTCTAAGAAGGATTGCGCGTTGCTAGTAAAGCTCTTTTACAAGAATAGTGATTGTGTGCTTGTGGCCTGCAGAAGTTCCTGTTACTGTAGGGTATGAGAAAAGCTGTTGGTCGCATGTCTGCTAATGGTCTGGGGAAAATGGTTACAGAATTCGAAAATACAGGTTATTTTGAAGTGCAATGGGGCAGATGGAGGAAAGCAGTTGATCTGACATCTTTCGAAGCTGTGGCCACACTCCGGCAGGAAGAGTTGAGCGGTGGTGTGCAAACATGAGGTGCACAAGAAATTGCCGAAACGTGGGACATGCCTGCAAGCACAGTGCATAAAATCCTGTGAAACATCCTGTATTGCTATTCATACCAAATCACCCATGATCAACAGTTGCTTCCAGCTGACCTACCATCTCTGGTATTTCTTCCCCCTCCTCCCCTCCCCCTCCCCCCCCCTGCCAGAAATGGATGATGAAGGGCTATTCTGTGGAAGACAAAGCCCATTTCCTCCTACAAAGACATGTTAAGACCTAGAATAAGGGCAATGGAAAATCCACATGCGTACCAAGCGCCACCGCCTCATTCAGCAAAGGTGACTTTGTGGTGCGCGTTGACAGCATCGTTTATTGTAGGGCCGTATTTTTTTGTGGAGACGAATCCTGTGGGTCCTTTACCTGTAGTGTTACTGGTAAACGCTATGAGAATCTTTTGTACACCAACTCCATTCCAACCCTTCAACGGTGTGGATGTGTGGCTAGGATGACTTTTATGCTACATGGGGCTCCTCTGCGCATTGCATAGCCAGTGAAGCAGGTCCTGCAGAGGCATTTCAGAAATGTTGGCCTTGTCAGCCCTCATGTCCCTACAGTTGGGCCATCCAGACCACCTGATCTTCATACATGTGACTTCTGGCTATGGTGTTACATTAAACATGTTGTGTTTAGTGCTCCAGTTACAAGTGTGGCTGAACTGAACGCACAAATTGTACACCTCAGTCTAAATGTGTCCCCCAAGACACTCCTATATGTTGTGGCACATCATGTTTCTCGATTTCAACTTGGTGGTGGACAGCATATTTAACATTTATTGCACAAGCCTCACGGCAATTCGAAACCGATATCAGTTTGATTTTTAAGTAGTTTTTGGCCCCAGCACAATTAAAATAACGAATTTATTCTATTTTTTATGCGTTTCTTGGCCTCAGGACAACTAGAAAGCAACTTTACAAGTACGGTGTGGTACTACTTTCCCATGGTGGATGAGCTTGACGAACTAACAGAACCACAACTGTTGACTACGGAACTTCTGAAGTCACGCACATTGAACATTTCGGGTGTTGTGATGTGCAGCTCAAACCATAGCTGTCGTACTGCGATTTCTCTGTCATTTGTAGCCGACCTCATTTACGTTATGACGCTTACAGCGCCATCTTGTGGTAAAATTTTCGTTAAATTCCTTTCCATGACGTTTACCCCTGCATAAATAACATTCTCTCGAAATTCGTCTTCATTGTGAGCAGTTGTTCTCGTTATACAGCTTTTTGAAACTTAAACTTTAATTATGGACGGCATGTTCATGTCTGCACGCTTGCGCCTTTTTTCTTCGCCAGCTGCGAGCCGTACAAGTTAGTCTCACTTTTTCCTATGTATTTGTCTATTTTGTATAGAAGTATTTAATAACTAGTGGGGAAAGTAGTAATATCTTTCTGGTGTATCTCAATTTGTATGTAAGTTTTTGATTAAAATAAAGATCAATTATACTTTAAAGCAACTTTTAAAGAATACGTTTTGTAAAAAAAATTCTGAATAAACCAGAATTTTATTGTATACCTGTTACTATTTACAGAGAGAAAGACCGTGACCCGTTCACCACCGAGTACAGGCCTCGAATGAATGACGAAAGTCACGCTACTGGGACCATAAAAAGAGGGAAGGAGCACTTGATCCCTACTGGACCAGTGACCTCGGCATACAGGGACAATAACCCATTTTGTCCAGAACACTCTCTGTGGTTAGGTGACCTTTCCTTGTTCCCAGGAGGACTGGTTCGGAGGAGCTGTGTGCCGGCACTGATACGCTACTTGTAACGTTGAAAAGCAAGTAGCGAGCTTCAATACATATTCACAACCTCGTTGCAACAGACGCCATACTTATTACGTGTGCCCTGTGTGATTTATAGTCCCAATCTATTTCTTTGTTCGAGTAGTCTGTTCATGTGCCGAATCCTGCCAGCTTCCCTAACTAAGATGTTTTCCTTACCTATAGTTCTTTAACTTCAAATTGTATTTTCTATGTAACATTGCCACGCTTACCGATTTCTTTCATATCGCTAAACAGGAAGTAATGACGATGAAATTCATGTACATGTTACTCATGGGGTAACAATTCCTTACCAAATTTACATATTGTCTCTACAATAAGTATGAAACAAAACAGGAAATTTTTTTCTGTACACCAAGTGCACCTAAGTACCGTGTATGTGTGTGTGTTCATTTGTGTGCAAACTGGCTGAAATGCACGTTGCTGGAACCAGTTTGTAATGGTTACCTAGCGGCAGCGCCGTCATCCTGGCGCTAATGCCTAGCTGCACGGTCTCAGAGAATAATGTTGCTGTACCACCCTTATCTGATGATGAGCCTATAATGGCTTGAAAATTTATTGATGGTACAATAAATCGTACCGTGTTCAAAAAGCGACTGGTGTGTATAACTGACGTAAAATGTCAATTTAATAATAAGTTACGCTTTTAACAATTATATGTAAAATTTTCTACATTAAAGAAAACATTATACATTGATTGTGTATTGAATAATGCTTTGCATTGGTTAGAAATAGTTCATTCGTTGGTGCAATGTAGTTGTTAATTGCTGAAGAATACCACGAAAGCAGGACACAGAATTTATGTGATACTTGACAAAATTTTCACGTCACTTTTCAAAAACAAATTTCGTTATAACGTAGGCTATTAATAGTTTTAGCATGTATAAGTAGCGACGACACAGTCCTTGAGCAGGCGTGAATGCGATTAAGGTTAATTAGTTGAGTTCCTGCTGTGGAGCGGAGTGGTGTCATCTCCGGATAGCCTGCGGGTGCTGCACTCCCGGCGATAAGGCGCCCCCTGCATTAATTACCAACCGGTCGGCGTGTCAGCGGATACTATTAAGCGGCACTCCTCAAATAAACAAACACTCGTCTGTAATCGATCACATCTTTGTGCAAGAATGAGCTACCATGTGATAAAACTAGTACCAAGAATGGGTGTTTCGCTTGTGAAAAGGAAATCAGCTTTTACATTCGGTACATAATTTTACAGTTTCGTCGCTAGAGAATATAAAAAATTATAATCGTTATACATGCTAAAACAGTGCTTCTAATAATACCAATCCACTCTAAACCAGTAGCTTTGAAAATATGTTGTTTCAGTATGTTGCGTCGGGTTTCGGCACACATTCGTGCATTGTTCTAGATGAACCAGTGGTTCAGTCACTAAACCTACATTGTCCAAGAGCTGTGTTAAAATGTCCGTTGGACCATAGCGCATATTATCTAAATTATTTAAGGCGAATATCGGGATGGTTCGTTTGTAGCTGTAACAGCTGTGTTACTTCATCCGTACCATCTTACTGCGATATTATGGTCTCCTGTGACCGTTATCGGCAACATGCGGTGAGGTTTCAGAAAACAAGTGCAGTGTTAACTAAGGTAAACGCATCACACTGACAAAGCTTTCAAGTGCATATACTGTCAGGAGGTTCAATGTGACATCATGAAAAAAAAAATGGTTCAAATGGCTCTGAGCACTATGCGACTTAACTTCTGAGGTCATCAGTCGCCTAGAACTTAGAACTAATTAAACCTAACTAACCTAAGGACATCACACACATCCATGCCCGAGGCAAGATTCGAACCTGCGCCCGTACCGGTCGCTCGGCTCCAGACTGTTGCGCCTAGAACCGCACGGCCTGAACGGCCGGCGACATCGTGAAATATCACGATAAACATTCACGTTAAGCAGACTGAAGCGCCTTCACTCAAGGTGCAATAATATTGTGGTTGACTAATATTTATCCCACTCCAGCATCTTCGTCCGTAATTTTCTTTCCCTCGTACGACGTTTGCCACCTGAGGTGCCAGAATATTCGGTTCGTTAGCGTCGGTCTGTTCTTGACCGTAATGAAATCAGACGTGGTATTTTGTGCATTAGCCACCATAGAACTTGTGAGATTTGTGTAGAATACAGGGGGTGAAATGAAAGTTGGACGATATTGTGGAAGACTCTGACATTTGGTAATTTCCAAAGGAAGGAAAGTTTTACGAATATCGCACTTGACAGCACAAAAATTGGCCGGCGGAAATCGAAGTCTGGTACCCTAGAAGCATGCAGACGAGGAAATATTACTTCAAAAATACAGGAAACTGATAGTGTCAGTATTTCAGATCAGTTGCCAGAAGGCAAAAAATCCTTTCTGCATATAGACATGCTGAGAGTATCTATAAATGTATTGCATGTATAGTGAATAGTTATAAATTCGTAATAGGTTATTGTAACTAAATAAACAAAGTAGAGGCTTTATACGTAAAGTTCCTCATATTCGAATTTACGTGAATTTATTATTTTTTTATTCGTCATAAGAGAAGCAATCTTCTGCTTCAACAAATTTTTGTCTATGAAGCACAGAATTGTATTATGAGAAGCACTTATCACTGATGTACAGCTAATTTCCCACAGACGGTGGGACGGAATTTTGGCTATGAATCAATGAGGGTCACTTCTGGTAGAGAATGAGCTTTTTGGAGTTGAAAGAGTAAATTTACTTCTGTTATTTAATATAATACGTGAGCGCTATTCAGACAGTTCTGTTGATACTACACTCTAATGGACTAATAGTCTGTCACGGCGAGTTAGGTCTGCAAGTGCAGTAAGTGAATAGTTATATATTCGTAATAGGTTAGCGTAACTGTACACGAGCGAGGTCAGATACTTACAACACATTGCTATCAGTCTGATCACCTTACTCATGACCTATGCCTTAACGTCAACAGGCTATTCCGGACCACGTCATTGCTTTTGTGGAGGAAGGGAATTTGAAGGTGTTGGTCTCTAGGGAACGCTGTGGAGTTCCTGAGCTCACTGCGTGACGATGGATAAAAAAGTTTTCGAGATACTGGGCAGTCCAATAGGCATGTGGTAACTGGAGATTGTCATGTAACACCTGTCCGAGATACTGAACTGTCAGCACATCACAGAAAAATCCGTTCTTCAGCGCGATGCAGCTGAAACATACGAGAGGGAGACAAACCAAAAACTAAAATATTTTAAAATGTTTTACTGAATAAAAGTAGAGCAAAAGTGTATCATTTTTCGACATAGTCTCCATAGCAATATTTTATCTGCAGATTCTAAAAATAACCCCAGAAAAATTTTGCTATAACGTAAAGTCTATGAACGCTACAAATAATTAAATACCTTCTGTTGCTGATAGTACGGGTAATGTAACGGATGTTGATAAGCAGAAGGCCGAAATTCTAAACCTATCTTTCGAACCTCGTTTACGGTAGAGGACTGCAGCACCATTCACCTTTTCGATTATCGAACCAAGGCAAGGATGGCTGACATAGAGTTTAGTGTATCTGGGATTGTAAATAGTTAAGATCCTTAGACGCCAGGAAGGTATCTGGCCCAGACGGTATCCCCGTAAGATTTTATATTGACTATGCTACAAATACAGCACCATTCTTATCCATCATCTGTCAGAGATCATTGGAACAGTGGAAAGTTCCACGGGACTGGAAGAAGGCCCAGGTCATAGCAATCTATAAAAAGGGTAGAAAATTGGGTGCACATCATTACCGGCCAATTTCACTGACATCGATTTGTTGTAGAATCATGGAAAATATTTTTTATTCAGACATAATGACCTTTCTAGACTCTGAGAAACTCATCTGCAGAAACCAGTACGGTTTTAGCAAACAGCGGTCATACCGTACACAGCTGGCCCTCCTTGTGCGTGATATACAACAGGCTTTAGATACCGGCTCCCGGGTTGATGCCATATTCCTCGACTTTTGAAAGCGTTCGACTCAGTCCGCACTGTGGCTTGCTCCAAAAAGTGCTCACTTACGGTCTATCCGATGACATATGCGGTTGGGTAGAACTTTTCTAACAGACAGAGAGCAGTATGTCGTCCTGAATGGGTAGACTTAAACGAAACAGGCGTAACGTCAGGTGTGCCCCAGGGCAGCGTAATACACTCCTGGAAATTGAAATAAGAAAACCGTGAATTCATTGTCCCAGGAAGGGGAAACTTTATTGACACATTCCTGGGGTCAGATACATCACATGATCACACTGACAGAACCACAGGCACATAGACACAGGCAACAGAGCATGCACAATGTCGGCACTAGTACAGTGTATATCCACCTTTCGCAGCAATGCAGGCTGCTATTCTCCCATGGAGACGATCGTAGAGATGCTGGATGTAGTCCTGTGGAACGGCTTGCCATGCCATTTCCACCTGGCGCCTCAGTTGGACCAGTGTTCGTGCTGGACGTGCAGACCGCGTGAGACGACGCTTCATCCAGTCCCAAACATGCTCAATGGGGGAGAGATGCGGAGATCTTGCTGGCCAGGGTAGTTGACTTACACCTTCTAGAGCACGTTGGGTGGCACGGGATACATGCGGACGTGCATTGTCCTGTTGGTACAGCAAGTTCCCTTGCCGGTCTAGGAATGGTAGAACGATGGGTTCGATGACGGTTTGGATGTACCGTGCACTATTCAGTGTCCCCTCGACGATCACCAGTGGTGTACGGCCAGTGTAGGAGATCGCTCCCCACTCCATGATGCCGGGTGTTGGCCCTGTGTGCCTCGGTCGTATGCAGTTCTGATTGTGGCGCTCACCTGCACGGCGCCAAACACGCATACGACCATCATTGGCACCAAGGCAGAAGCGACTCTCATCGCTGAAGACGACACGTCTCCATTCGTCCCTCCATTCACGCCTGTCGCGACACCACTGGAGGCGGGCTGCACGATGTTGGGGCGTGAGCGGAAGACGGCCTAACGGTGTGCGGGACCGTAGCCCAGCTTCATGGAGACGGTTGCGAATGGTCCTCGCCGATACCCCAGGAGCAACAGTGTCCCTAATTTGCTGGGAAGTGGCGGTGCGGTCCCCTACGGCACTGCGTAGGATCCTACGGTCTTGGCGTGCATCCGTGCGTCGCTGCGGTCCGGTCCCAGGTCGACGGGCACGTGCACCTTCCGCCGACCACTGGCGACAACATCGATGTACTGTGGAGACCTCACGCCCCACGTGTTGAGCAATTCGGCGGTACGTCCACCCGGCCTCCCGCATGCCCACTATACGCCCTCGCTCAAAGTCCGTCACCTGCACATACGGTTCACGTCCACGCTGTCGCGGCATGCTACCAGTGTTAAAGACTGCGATGGAGCTCCGTATGCCACGGCAAACTGGCTGACACTGACGGCGGCGGTGCACAAATGCTGCGCAGCTAGCGCCATTCGACGGCCAACACCGCGGTTCCTGGTGTGTCCGCTGTGCCGTGCGTGTGATCATTGCTTGTACAACCCTCTCGCAGTGTCCGGAGCAAGTATGGTGGGTCTGACACACCGGTGTCAATGTGTTCTTTTTTCCATTTCCAGGAGTGTAGGTCCGCTGCTTTTTACAATTTACATATACGGTCTGGTTGATGGTGTTGACAGCGGCATTAGACTGTTTGCCGATGATGCTGTAGTCTAAAGGAAGGTAGTATCACACGAAAGTTGTGAACAAGTCAATGACGATTTGCAGAAAATAAAGGCGTGGTGTAATTATTGGCAGTTATCTCTCAATATTAGTAAGTATAACCTACTACGTATCACAAAGCAAAAATCCCCATATGTACGAGTACAAAATAAACGCCCAGTCTTTGGAAGCGGTAGCATCCGTCAAGTGTCTGGGTGGGGCTATTCGAAATGGTTTCAAATGAAACGATCAGATTACACTAGTAACGGGTAAGGCGAACTGTAGATTGCGGTTTATTGATAAAATCCTGAAGCGATGCAGTCCTTCAACAAATGAAATTGCTTACAATACTTTAGTTCGTCCAGTCTTAGAGTACTGTTCGTCTGAATGGGATCCTTACCAGTTGGGCCTAATTCAGAAGATTGAGAAGGTCCAAAAAAGAGCGGCAAGATTCGTGACTGGTACATTTAGCCATCGTGAGAGCGTTACAAATCTCATAGACAGTCTGAAGTTGGGCACACTTGCAGATAGACGACGCGCTAAACGGAAGGGGCTGCTCACTAAATTCCAAAATCCGATCTTCGCCGAGGATGTAGAGCATATATTATTACCACCAGCTTTCATGTCGTGCAATGATCACCATTCAAAGATAAGGGAAATTAGAACTCGTACTGAGGCGTTAAGGCAGTCTCTTTTCCCTCCCGCGTTCCGCTAGTGGAACAGAGAGGGGTAAAATATGACTTTGGTGCCAATAGTGCCCTCCGCCACACATCGCTTGGTGGCTAGCGGAGTATATTATGTAGATGTAGAAGTACCATGTACGAAGTGCACGGATTCATCTGAAGAAAAATTCTTTTGATTGTATACATGGCCATTGGTGTATCACCCGTTGCACCTCTTCATTGGAACGAAATTTCTTTCCTCTCATCACATCTTTGAGTGGTCCATACACGTGGTAACCACTCGGCATCAGATATGGTCAGTACCGTTGATGTGAGAAAGTGCAGTTCATCGATGGTTAAATGTGTTGCACGGGCAGATGAGGCCGAACATTATCACATTGCCAAATGAGATCTGAAGTCAGAAGTACACGTCGCTTTGATCTTATTGCAGACCAAAGCTGATTTTTTGACGTATTGAAATACGAGGGTTATTCAGAAAGTAAGGAACGATCGGTCGCGAAATGGAAACCACAGTGAAAATCCGATGACGTTTTGCACAGTTGTGTTGGGCAGTGCCTCTAGTATGCCTGTCGATCGCGTTACGTCGATCTTTTTAGTTCTGAACACACAGAGAGCACATGCAGATACCTAGAACAACAGTGTCTCCCACCAAGTACGAGGGACTGGTGAGAAATTTCGCCTGAAGCTATGCAGCCAACACTACATAACTGTCGTGCGTTTTATTCTCCAAGACAATTCTCAGCTGCATTCTGCAGGGGCAATGAAGATGCTCCTGCATCGTTTTCAATTGGAAATGTTTGATTACTCACAATACAGCTCGTAATTGTCTCCCTCTGAGTTTAATCTCTGCTCACATGAACCGCTGGCTATGAAGCAACATTTTGGCACAGACAACGAGCTGTAGGCCAGCGTAAAGAATTGGCGGGAAGCACTGATGGCTGACTTCTATAACGAGGGTATCGGAAAGTTGGTACAACGCTATGACAAATGTCTATGTCGGATCAGCGACTATGGAGATAAGTAGCTGTATGTTGTAGCTAACTGTTGCAAGTAAAACAGTTCTGATTTTCACTGCGGCTTCCATTTCGCGACCTATCGTTCCTTACTTTCCGAACAGCCACCGGCCGTTGTGATTGAGCGGTTCTAGGCGCTTCAGTCCGTAACCGCGCGACAGCTACGGTCGCAGTTTCGAATCCTGCCTCGGGCATGGATGTGTGTGATGTCTTTAGTTTAGTTAGATTTAAGTATTTCTAAGTTCTAGGGGACTGATGACCTCAGATGTTGTCCCATAGTGCTCAGAGCCATTCTAACCATTTGAACCGAATAGCCCTCGTATGACGCACTGGTGATCGCGTTTACCCTAGTTGCGAAGTTTTCCAAGACAATGCCACATTCGACACAAAAGAGAGTCAGCAACCTTCCTTGCAGATGGTTGCATTCGGAACTTCTTCGGTTTTGGTAAAGAGGAATGATGCAAGTCCTTGCTTGTTCTGTTTCACCTTCTGCTTCAAAGCGCAGCAAAAGCTCTTCTCAGACGTCAACGCCTCGCTCTGCCAGTTCTGAAGAGAGCTGCCGTGGCACCCATCTTGCACGCACTTAGCGTAACTTAAGCACATTGTGAATGATATAATGGGCTGAGCCATGACTGATGTACAGATCTGTGGCTATTTCATCCATTTTCAGATGGCGATTTTCCATCACAATGGCTTCCACTGCTGCAGAAGACTCTGGTCTAGCAACAAGTTGCGCCTGACCCTGGAATTGAGCGTGTCTTAAAGAAGTCACGCCATTTCCGAATTTTAGTACTCCACTCATATACTTGCCGCAGCGGTAGACATGCGTCACCATACTGCACCTCAATTCGCCGATGAATTTCAATAGGTTTCGTACCTTCGTTGCTCAAAAAACGTATGACAGATTGCTGTTCTTGCCTGGTGCACGTCGCAAGCGGGACAGCCATTCTGAACTGGTGTTATGGCTACGTTCCGTTTGTCTGTAGTATGCTGCCGCCGGTAGTGCATTCCTTACATCATTGGCAGAAGTACTGACGACTTAAAGGACAATAGCCTGAATTTTCGGTTTTTAAATGGCCTTTTAAGGTTTTCATTTGAGCAGTTCTGTTACTACAGCATTTCCCGAGTCTGTGGGTACGGTTCGGCGCCAGCTTCAGGAGCGTGCACTACTTAGCAAGCGTGCGGCCATCAAGGAGATGCTCCATAATGATCATTGACTCCACCGACTAAGGTTTACTGAGGACAATGTCAGTCGTAAACCTGGGAATGTGGTATTTTCTGATGAATCGGTTTTGTCCTCAGCAACTGATGGTCTGGTACGAGTAAGTAGTTGAGTAAAGAGAGCACGAGTGCTTTTGTTTGTGCAGAGTGCATACATTCAGAGGCAAACTTGACTGGTTTATGACCCCATACCCCTCTTAACCTATGGTTACGCTAACTGATTTATGAATCCCTGGAAATAATCCTTCCTTGTGGGAAGCGCCCACACCTCCCACACCCATTTCTCCTCCCCTACCACTCTGGGAAATCTCCTACCCTCCCCATCCAAGTCGCCAAAACAAGCACACATTTGTACCAAGTTGATTGACTAGTTAATTAAATTGATCAATTAATTAATCTGTCCTCCTCCTGGGAATTCCACCAGCCCCCCCCCCCTCTAGTTCCCCTGTTCCCCCCTACCCAACTAGAAAAAAAACTCAATCGCGCAGTCTGTGCAGAATGTTGGTTTGGAAGGTTTAAGTAGTACCCTGTACAGCAGCTTCATGTAATAACTGCTTAATTACACTGCTGCAGATTCGAAGCCTTGTCTCATTGGAAAATTTTCGCATGTGTGTTAACCTTGACATGCGAGGATCGAATGAGGCAGTGCACAGTGCCACACTAGAGGATGTCCCACCCATAGCCCCCTCCTTCCCCATCTCTCCCAGAAAATATTATCGGGAAAAGTCGCTGAGTTGTGGGTGGGAAGAATCCCACGACAGGAAATCCAACTACATTGCAGAGAGTATCATAATATATTGTTTACTTATAAAATGTAGTTTGGAGGGGTTGTATTTGTCTTTAATTTGTTGGGAAAAACTCATCATTCTCTGCCATTTAGGAAGATAAATACACTGGAAAAGAGTAATTGAATACATAAATAGATCACTTTTTTCCCCACTGAGCAAGGAGTATCATCGTGAAATGGACGTCAACATAAGTCACCACAGGTGACTTATGTCTTATGTGGTGCAAAACATATATGGCGAGAAAACAAATTTCTGATTGCTACTTCAGGCATGCCATCTGCAGAGTACCGGGTGATGGCTGGGTCACGGCTGCACAAATGTTGAACGGTAGGCAGCGACTCAGAGAGTGCCAGCCTATCGTTGGTAGCAGCCCCCCAGCCTCCTGCTACTTAATCCCCTACATCTTACTGAAAACATATGAGCAGAGACAAAACAGACCATGTGTGAAAACTATCCTGATGACATGCAAAGAGCCTATGATGATGTTCCACACGTCACCCCAGCTGCATAGAAGGTGGTGGTTGAAAATTACAGATTTATTACTCTCCTCATAGACTCCCTTCCAGGCCACTGTAGACAGTCATTAACGTTGAATGTCTTTGGATGAATATTAAGTGGTAAGGAAGCCACATGATGTGCCTTTATTAGAGGCCAGAAATATCTCAGTAAGAACTGTGAGCTGTTCATCCTATTAACTTCAGGATATCTACTGATTAAGCAAATTGAGGGAGTAACAACAACAAATTTCGGGCCAGGCAGTTGCCTGCTAGATAGCCTCTATACGATTGAGTTACCGATGCATTACTCTAGAATTCCAGCCGTTATTTTAGATCAGAGTTGGTTACGTCATGCCACATTTCACGCGTGTAGCTTGTGAGGGATACGGACGGGTCAAGGCTCGGCCTGTCACTCGCCATTTCTCGGTCCTTCTCGGAAGTACCCGGAACAGTGAGACATTTCATTTAGCATTGCGGTGCAGCATTCTTCGGTCGGCACAACTCTTTTAACTTCCGCAAATTCTTCATGGTAAGAAGGACGTTCACTGGTCCAGTGGATGTTTGTGCAAAAAGAGGCAGCCCAGTGATCTATCGTCACAATCCTTTAAAATGTATTGGAATGACAGAAGAGAGGGATCGAGATTCTCAGTTCGCATAAGCGTCTGGTACTTTGTATTTTCTATGAAACGACATTACTTTACCATGAAGAAAGAATTTAAAATCTTAATGAACAATGAATGAGCACAAAATCACAACCATCGATAGACGAGATTCATTGTTTTGTACATCTAAAAGCACTGTGCGCTAAATTTGCAGGCCTGGAACTCGTGAAGAAACTGGTATTACAAATAATAACACACATTTTTCCATTGACAGTTGCTACAGTTTTTAACAGAATTAAACTAAGACAATAGGGATGTCATATACTACTGCAAAGAAGTTTGGTTAAGTCAAGAGGCATCGGTGGAACGATTTTCCGATTTAAAACTCGCTATTGTTGAATTTATGAAGGTAAAAAGAGTACAGGAACGAAAATTAGAACATCCGGAATGGAGCCCAGATTTTGTATTTGAAGTAGACTTGACTGGAAACTGCCCACAGTAAGACATTACAAGGTAACTTCTTTTTGATTTGATGGAGATGCAATTAAAAAGAAAATCGAGTTGCAGAAGGGACACATTCTGCCAAAGACAGTCCAATTCCATAAGCTCACTGGTCCTGAAGAAACCGTGAGGTTTCAAGAATTCATTGCTGCCTTGAAACAAATAAATAATAATTTTATAAGGACTTTCAGGACACTATCAGCTCGACATCTGTTTCCGAGCTGTTTTGGATACTGTCTGCCATTTCAGTTGAAATCGCTCCTGTTCATGTACAGATGTAACTGATTGACCTGCAAGGCAATACTAGTTTTAATGATAAATCTTTTTACGGGAAAACTGTCTATAACATCTATATGCTTTCCTCGGGTAGAATTTCCATGCCTCAGTAAACAGTTTGCAAAATTGCTGCAATATTTCGATCGTCATAGTTGTGTGAAAGACCTTTCATCGACAATGCAACTAAATAATTCATCATCACGTGACAACTTGAGTGCGAAACTCTGTGAAATTGTCTGCGTCAGTCCGTATGCCGGCCGATTGTATCTGATATAAACGACACTGAAGAGCCAAAGAAACTGGTACCTCCCTAAAGTCGTGTAAGGCACCTGCGAACACACACAAGTGCCTCAACACGACGTGGCATAGACTCGACTATTGTCTGAAGTAGTGCTGGAGAGAACTGACACCATCAATCACGAAGAGCTGTCCATAAACCCGTAAGAGTACGAAGGGTGGAGATCTCTTCTGAACAGAACGCTGCAAGGCATCCCAAATATGCTCAATAATGTTCATATCTGGGGGGTTTGGTGAGAAGCGGAAATGTTTTCACTCAGAAGAGAGTTCCTTGAGCTACTCTGAGGGGTGTCGCATTGTCCTTTTGGAATTCCAAAGTCCGTCTGAATGCACAATTGACATGAATGGATGCAAGTGATCAGACAGGATGCTTACGTTCGTTTCACTTGTCAGAGTCGTATCTAGACGTATCAGGGGTCCAATATTACTCCAAACGCGTGCGCCACACACCGTTACAGAGCCTCCATCAGCTTCAACAGTCCCCAGCTGACATGCAGGGTCTATGGATTCATGAGGTTATCTCCATACCTGTACACGCCCATCCGCTTCATACAATTTAAAACGAGACTCGTCCGACGAATCAACATGTTTCCCATCATCAACAGTCCAATGTTGGTGTTGACGGCCTCAGGCGAGCCGTAAAGCTTTGTGTCGTGCGGTCATCAATGGTACATGAGTGGGCCTTCGGCTCCTAAAGCCCATATGGATAATGTTTCGTTGAATGGTTGGCAAGCCGACACTTGTTGATGGCCCAGCATTCAAATCTGCAGAAATTTGCGGAAAGGTTATACTTCTGTCACATACAACGATTCTCTTCAGCTGTCGTGGGTCCCGTTCTTGCAGGATCTTTTTCCGGCTACAGCGATGTCGGAGATTTGATGTTTCACCCAATTCCTGATATCCACGGTATACTCGTGAAATGATCGTACAGGAAAATCTCCATTTCTTCGCTAAATCGGAGACGCTGTGTCCCATCATTCGTGCGCCGATAATAACATCACGTTCAAACTCACTTAAATCTTGATAACCTGCCATTGTAGCAGCAGTAACCGATCTGTCAACTACGCCAGACACTTGTTGTCTTATATAGGTGTTGCCGACAGCAGCGCCGTGTTCTGTCTGTTTACATGTGTCTGTATTTGAATACGCGTGCCTATACCAGTTTCTTTCGGGCTTCAGTGTATAGTTTTACGTATGCTTCTGTTGCCAGTCATCATGGGTCTGCTAATTTCTAGCTAATATACTGTTTTATACCTAATATTATATACGCTTGTGTCGTGTCATCGTGATGCTTAGTTTACAACCTTCTTCAGCGATTTTTATCCAAATCAACAGCTTACCTTGCCCGCATACAGGCACACAGCGGCGGTCAGTTCCTGTCGCCTCTTTGACATTGTCTTCCGCCAGTCCTGTCTCCATGGAAACTAACGCCTCAGATACCTCTATCTTTACTATGACTCCGTTCTACGAGTTTCTTTGAAATGCCCATGAAGGGCTATCTACTTTCTTACGGCCGTTTATAACTGGCTACTCTCCTATATATTCTCCTGTATTTTTTAAATGTATTTTGACTCACTACTTTATGTAGCAGCTATTTATGTGAAGTTATGTAAAGTTTTTATTAATTTTGGTACAACTGTTTTACGTATACGTGTTTTGGATACCGCTTTTAACGTACTGTATGCCTGACTGGCTGTTACGGACGCAATGTGGTAAGCGGTAGGCGGAGAATCCATTACTGAATCCATAGCCTCTCTGCCCTAACAGCAGTTGACGTTCGTGCATCCACGATACCTGCTCCGGTCACCGCCACCGTCTGCCATCATGGGCATAAATTATTTTAATTTTCGTCATTTTTATCTGTCGTACACTAATTGTTATTATTGGATTTCCCTCTAAATCTATCCTGACGGAAAAGACAGAGGAGTGCGACGTAAACGAAAGTTGCTAGGTGTATTTCTACGTCAGAATGATGATATCTATTCCAGTTTCGCTCGAGGCGCATGAGGACAGCGCCACTATCAGGATGAAAATCAAGTTTGCCTTAAATACACACTCTAATGATCGTGAGCGTTAGTTACCTTTGAGACTGAACGTGGTGAATCGATGTTAGTCAAGGACGCCTCAAGGTGACAAAGACGCCATAAACAGCAGCTGACTGAGTTTGAACGAGGTAGTGTAATAGGACTACGAGAAGCTGAATGTTTCTTCTGCGATAGTGCAGATAGACTTGGCAGGACTCTAGCCAATGTACATGACTGCTCGCAGCAGTGGTCACGTGAATGTACAGTCGCAAGAAGTCCGGGCACCGAACGCCCACATGGCACTACAGAGAAGGGAAACCGTCGTGTTCCGCGTATAGCTCTGGCGGATCACACTTCATCTGCACCAGCAATTTGGACAGCAGTTGGCACCACAGTGGCACAACGAACTGTTACAAATCGGTTACTTCAAGGACGAACCAGTCGCCCTGGAGCGTGCATTCCACGGACCCCACACCAACGCCATTTGCGATATCAGTTGTGTCAAGCGAGAGCTCATTGGAAGGCAGGATGGGGGTCTGTTGCGTTTTCTGACGAAAACTGGTTCTGCCTCGGTGCCAGTGATGGCCGTGTCTTGGACAGATGGAGCCCAGCTGAGGGTCTGCTGCCTACGTGTCTGCGTGCTAGGCACCCTGGACCTGTGACTGGAAATATGGCCTGGGGTGCGTTTTTGTATGACAGCAGGAGCACTCGTGTTTATCCCATGCACCCTGACTGAAAATTTGTACATCAGTCTAGTGATTCGACCTGTTGTGCTGCCATTCATGAACAGCATTCCGCAGGGTCCTTTCCAATAGGATACAGTTTGCCCACATACCACTGTCGTAGCCCAATATGAAATACTGCCTTGGCCTGCTCGATCTCCAGATCTATCTGCAGACTAGCACATATGGGACATCATCGGACGGAAACTCCGGTATCATCCACAAACAGAATTAGCCGTCGTTCCTGTATTGACCAACCAAGTGCAACAGGAGTGGAACTCCATCTCACAGACTGACACCTGTCAGCTTTAAAACACAATTTATGCAAGCCTGCATGCTACCATGCAACATTTTGGCAGTTAAATCGGCTATTTATGTAACAGCATTTCATATTTTCAATAGGTTACCCTACACTCACATTAACCTGTGACCTTGCAATTGATTCACTTCAATATTTCAATATATTACCTAGACAGATGTATTCCGAAATTTAACTACTCTACATTAATTATTTTTTGGTGTTGCAAATTTTTCTGTCAGTGTATACTGTACTTACATTTCAACGGATATGGTCTGAAAGTGGACACTGTTTGAACGAAACCGCTTGCAATTTTGTACAAAACGTTCTGTTGCGATCAAGATTGTTTTAATTTTTATTTAAAAGGTGTCGTATTCTGCAGTCTGACATTCTGACTCTGTTTTGTTGTATGCACATACAGAATATTTTCTAACCCAACACTCAAATTCAGAGAACTCTATTTTCTACAGCACTGGTTGGCTTCACTAGCGTACTGTCATTCACACTGAATTTGCATTCGCAATATTTCTCCCACTAGTGCTATGCATATTCTGAGTGGGGTGGTGAGGGCGATCTAAGATCCATTGGTGCACAAATGCATGCACGAGATCTTTCCCGGGGTAAAACGTACCTGGGGGATAGACTTACCACCCTTCCCCTCTTAGTGACGTGGTGAAGGAATGCTGCATTCTAAAATGAGGAGAATAGCCCGGTTTCGTGCTGCGTCACGGACTAGAGATCTATACGGTGTCGACCAGGAGTAATACAACACAAATGGCCGATGTTTGTTGCTCGATGCGATCAAATGATGGCAACTACTTACGCTTCTTAGACCTGCTTCAAGAGTTGCTGTTCACCGACAAACAGTGCATCGGAGGCTTGGAGTAATTCGTTTGTTTGGCAGACGTGCCCCTTTCAGCTGAGACAGCAGAATTTTTTCATCGGTCATTCATCTCGGGAGAAAACTCGTGCCCTTTCAGAGCATGGAACCATGCTTTTTGTTTGTGAGTTAAAATAATTTGGTGATTGGGTATCCAGCGAGTCGTGTGGTAGCGGCCATTTAAAATCACTGCTGTGGCTACGCTAGAACGGAAATTTTGCGCACGCACTTATGAAACTTTCATCAATTAGCACCTAACATTTCACGTTCGCTGTCGGATGAGGAAAAGAGTGGCACATTACTTTCTGGGCAGCCTCATTGTTTTCTCAACATCGATATTATGAAACCCAGATTGCTGGTTTTTCACTATGTCCAGAAGGCATTTCAAGTCGCAGTTAAGGTAGAGACCATGTTTATTAGCATCCAGAACATCTGCGATACAGTACCATACAGTCACCTTTCAGTAAAGTGCAGTTAATATGGCTTTGTTAATGGGAAGGCACCCTCAGAAGCGAAGTTAGTGTTCGGCTTACCTTAGAGTACTGTGATAGAACAGCACCTATCCGCGAAGCATACACGTACGTAGAGACCCGCCCCGGCCTCGCATGGGTAGTACTAAGTATCCACGGCCAGACGGTTTTTATATACTATGCAGTAATGCACATTGAAATTCCTCAAGAATCAGACAATATATTAGTCAAAACCGTATCAAAATCCTTAGTGTATTTCGTGAGATTCACGCGCAAACAGAAAAACGTGCAGTTTAATTCATCATAATTCAGCCATTTCGCACGAAATATTTACAAATTATATACACAAACCTTCCTTATGAGTCAGTTTATCTATAAGAGAAAAAGTATCAAAATCTCTTCAGAAGTTCCTGAGGTCACCCTCCTCATGCCGCAGAAAAACGGGGCGAAGGACTTTAATTTATAATACGTATAGACAAAGCAAGTAACGTCTCTAGTCTTATGAAGTTGTTCGCAGATGACGCAGTCGTATACAGAGATGTGACACCATTCGAAACTTGCTACGATGTACAAAGAGACGTGCAGATAATCATCGCGCGGTGGGAGAACAGGTAGCAGACGCTAGACGTAGATAACAGTGAAGTTACACGTGTAAACAGACGAACACATCCTATTTCGTGTCAATATGCGATCGTTAATCAGTGACTGGAATCAGTCACAAACTTGAAGTATCTAGGATTTTCTGTTCGAAGCGATTTAAGGTGGAACGACAACGAACACGCAGTTGTCGTAAAGACAGATGCGAGACTTACGTTTTTTGAAAGAGACTTGAGGAAAAGTATTTTACCCTTGGAAACGAATTGGATTACTCGAAGTGATAGAGAAGATTCGAAGAAGGGCTATGTACTGTGTCAGGGGTTCGTTTAGTCAGCGTGGGAGTCTCACAGCGATGCACAACACACTGAAGCGCAAAACACAATAAGAAAAGCACTGCACATCGTCGAGGACCTTATTAATCAAATTCCGAGAGGCCACATTCCAAAACGATTCAAGAGACATGCTGATTTCTCGGACATCTGTCACCCGTGAAGATCACCACATTA
Organism: Schistocerca cancellata; assembly: GCF_023864275.1. Taxonomy (NCBI): domain Eukaryota; kingdom Metazoa; phylum Arthropoda; class Insecta; order Orthoptera; family Acrididae; genus Schistocerca; species Schistocerca cancellata. The sequence continues at coordinate 575,783,543 of NC_064629.1, forward strand.
AAATTAGAGATACTGTGGCTCACGCGGAGACTTACCGACAGTCTTCCTCTTTTCACCAACTGCGATGTCGTCTTCCTCTTTATGAAATAGAAACGTGGGAAAGGTACTGGCAGCTGTGTACACTCCCCTCAGACGTTGCGGCATATTTTGGAGTACTGATGAGGATGTGGACGTATGAAAGCTCAAGGAAACGTTATTCCTTACTAACTGTTTTCTTATTAGGAATGAGACGTTTGTTATCCTTAGGTATTATAAAAATGGGTGTACGTGTGTATGTATCTATGTATGTTCCGCATCTCCTCCTAAGCCACTGGACTGATTTCTATCCGATTTGGGAAGCATATTAGTTACTGCCTGGAAAAAAATGCTGTTTCGTTAAGAATCACAGACCTACCAAAGAGGAGGATGTTGGGGTATAAAAAAGGGAGTAGCTAACGACGCGCGAATTCGCGGACTTCATTCATCCAGTATTAGTGACCTCCCACAATCTTTACACACAGTTTCAAATCTGTAGATTTTTTTTCTAGCTAAATACCCCCATAAAAAGCCAAAAGGGAAAACAATTGCCGCTTATTGGATTTTCACTGTTCATGCAATAAAACTGTCGCATCAGGCACAATATTTTAATTTATTACTTCTTTCCTACTAGTTGTATTCATGACATATTTAACAGATCGTGTTCACATATACAACTCAAAGTACTTGATGAATTATATCGCTGTACGGCAAATAGTTCAGGAGATACGACATTATAAACATAGAGATGCGTGAAAAAATTGCCACATCGTGGATGATATTTAAATTTATTACTTCTCTCATACCAACTCCATTCGTAAAACATTTCGCAGACAGTGTCCACATAGCCGACCGGGGTGGCCGAGTGGTTCTAGGCGCTACAGTCTGGAACCGCGTGTCTGCTACGGTCGCAGGTTCGAATCCGGCCTCGGGCATGGATGTGTGTGATGTTCTTAGGTTAGTTAGGTTTAAGTAGATCTAAGTTCTAGGGGACTGATGACCTCAGAAGTTAAGTCCCATAGTGCTCAGAGTCATTCTAACCAGTATCCACATATGCCGCTAAATGTACCTACAAAATTATAACATCGTACTGCACATACGTAGTACAGAAGATATGGTGTCGTAAAAACTGAGATGTGTAAAAATTCACCTCATCATGCATGACGTTTTAATTTATTACGTTCTTACCATTAACTCTGTTCGCAACACATTTCGTAGGCATTAGCCAAATATACAACTGAAGATCCTACAAAATTATATCATTGTATGAAAAATTGTTGAAGATATATGGCGTCATAGGATTGAGCGGGTAGAAAACGAAACTGCAGCGCGAAATTAGCTACAGATACAGGTGAAATACATGTACAAATATGCGTGAAATATGTTACATATATATGACACGTGCGCATACTGACAACGCTGCAGGTAAGTAGCTCCTCCTAAACGCCTGCATCGATTTCATCCAAATTTGGTACACGTATTACTATGTATCTGCAAAGAAAACCACCAACCTCCTGTTGGGGTGGGGTGATAATGTGGAGAGAGAAAGTAGAGGATGAGAGTGACAGAGAAAGAGGAGGGGAAAGACGAATGACATGGACACAGATATGAAAGAGGAGATGGACCGATTGAGGGGAGGCAGAAATAGACAGAGAAAGGAAAGAGGAGGAAATGGACAGAGAGAAAGGGAGGAGGAGACGAATAGGGGAAGGAAAGAGGAGGAGACGGGCAGGAGAGTGAAAGGGTGGAGGAGAAGATGGACAGAAAGATAAGGACGAGAAAATAAACAGAGAAAGGGAAGAGGAGATGAACAGAGAGAGAGAGAGGGGTGGGGGGAGGAGGTGGAGCTCGACAGAGAGACTGGGAGGAGGAGATGGACAGAGAGGTGAGGACAGACAGAGAGTAGGGATAGCGGAGATGGATAAAAACAAGGAGGTTAAGGAGATGGACAGAGAGGAGGGTGGAGTAGATGGACTAATAAAACCTGAGAAAGAAAAAAAAATACCTAGGAAACACCGTGTACTCAACTAGTGTTTTTATAAATGTGATTTCTGGTTGAGAACTTAAAGAATTTCGTGTTTTGAAGACTGTCGTATCTCAAACGTGTTAGTTTGTGATCCTTCTTACGAAATTATGGTCTTATTTCTGATTACCCTTATAGTACGAACGTATATTTCATAACGCGCAGTGCCCATGGGGGGCTAGTTCGTGTTCACCACAAAAAGTTTTGTAATTCAAATTTATTTACTTTTTATTGTCCTTTAATAACAAAATATTGTATAAAGAGTTACTGATATGTAATAAAGGTCCAGGAACTGTAAATTTCTCTTAGCGCTCTCTACAAAAACGCATTTAGCGTTTAAGACCTTTTTAATCATTTATCTTCCTTTAGTCCTATTTTCTTGAACAGTATCTCTTTATATTAGTAGAAAAAATAATTAAAGAGTTATTGAAGAAAAATTTATTACAATTCAAAAACATTACAGATATTTTAGGGTAAACACAGCCGCTTACATTACGCAGTTCTGGGATCACTTATTCATCACTTTCTTCGGAAATGTCTTCACACTTGGAACATATGACAGTTTTCTTGCTGTGTTTACTGCATGTGTATCTCTTACAGTTGTTACATACCATTGTTGTCCTGTTCACTTTACTGTGCTTCGCTGCTTTCGACTGGCTTTCACGGCGACACAAATGACGTCTTCAACTTCCTCCTTCAGCTTCCATTGCAACGAACTTCTGCTTGATATTCCGTCAGAGAATACCTCCCATGGCTGAAACCACAAACTTTTAGAATCCTCTTATATTAGTAGCTCTTTCTCCAATGTATGCTTCCTTAAGCTGTAGTCAAAATTCTTGAAGAAAAAGCCGTCGCTTGTTAGATTTTGTCTTATTCCAGTCTGGGAAACTGAGCAGAAGCAATGAATAACCATTTAATGCTGATATTTCCACGAGACTATAGGAAATACAGTTGCCCCCTTCTTGCAGCCCTCTTAGATGAAAACTTCATTTGATCAGTTGTGTCAACGCCGCCTTTCGTCTCATTATAATATACACTGATTAGTAACTTTCCCTTGGAACTCTTCCATTTGATCCGTATTTGCATAGAAAAAACAACGTTATCAGAAGTGGGAGTCCCCCTTGATCAAGGTATTTTGCATCAAGGCAGAGTCACAATTCCGATACTGTTGTTTTTTTTCACACTGGTCAGCTTGAACATTATGACCATCGACTTAGTACCGACAGAAAAGAATCCAGGCGGTGGCAGCGACATCTAGTGAGGAATAACTGCTAGTCAGACACAAGAGAATGTGGAAGGCGCGCAATATAACTGAGTTTTATCGAGGGCAGATTCTGACTTGCATTCGGGAGGACAACGGTTGGAACCAGTGTCCGGTCATCCAGATTCAGATTTTCCGTGATTTACGCTTCAGGCAAATGGCGAGATGGGTCCTTTCAATGAGCATGACTCATTTCATTCCCCATCCTTCACTAATCCGAGCTAGTGCTCCGTCTCTAATGACCTCGTTGTCGACGATTCGTTAGACACTTATTTCCTCCTCTTCCTCCAGATAGCGATGGCCCGGAAGTTTGGCACAAGCAGCTCTAACACTTCACGGCATGTTGCATGTTCGAGGATTGCCGTGGTGAGTGTCTTGAAAATTTGTGGTAAGGTCTTATGGGACAAAACTGCTGAGGTCATCGGTCCCTAAGCCTATACGCTATTTAGTCTAACTTAAAGTAACTTATGCTATCGACGACACATACACCCATGCCCGAGGGAGGACTCGAACCTCCGACGGGCGGAGCCGCACGGACCGTGACAAGGCGCCACTGCCACAAGACCACACGGCTACCTCGTGCGGCTTGAGTGTCTTCAACACGTGGCAAAACGGCCACTCCTCATTACACACGATGGACATCGTAGACTGGGCAGACTAGTAGAACAGGGGAGGCTGCGAAATGTGGCGGAACTAACATCAGACTTTAATGCTGGGGAGAGTACAAGTGGATCTGAACACACAGGGCACCGAACACACCTAACAACGGGCAGCCGATTATCCATGCGTGTGCCAACGTTTAACAATACGGCATCCGCAACTACGACTGAAGTGGGAGTGTGACCATCGGCGCTGGATGTTGGCGAAGTGGCAGAGCGTTGCATGGTATGATGAATCCAGATACATTCTTCATCATACTGATGGGAGGGTGCGAATCCGTCGTCTTCCAGGGGAACAGTTCGTTGACACCTGTAGTGCGGCACGGAGACAAGCTGGCAGCGGCTCCATTATGCGCTGGGGAACATTCATGTGGGCATCCATGGGTCCAATAGAGCTCTTGCAATGTACCATCACAGCTCACAGCTAAGGAGTATCGTACACTAGTTGAAGACCATGAACTCCCCCCCCCCCCCCGCCCCCTCCATGACAATCATGTTTCCCGATGCAACTGCATTTTTCAAAAAAATAATGCGCCATATCCCAAGGTCGGGAGAATGATGGTGTGGTTCGAGGAACACAGTAGCGACTTCAAATTTATGTGCAAGCCCCCAACTCATCATTTCTGAAACCCGATCGAGCACATCTGGGATGTAGTTGAACGTGGCGTCTGAGCTTATCGCACGCTCCCCGAAACTTACTGGAATTAGGTGACTTGTGTGTGCAGATGTGGTGCTTACTCCCTCCGGCCACCTATCAAGGCCTTATTGCTTCTATGCCACAACAAGTCGCCGCGGTTATCCGTGCCAAAGTTGGACATACCAGTTTTTAGGTAGGCGGTCATAATATTCTGGTTGATCACTGTAAGTTAATGACTGTTTTCTTCTTAGTGTCAGCAGGTGAACCAACTACAGCGTGATAATGTTGATTCGACGCCAATAGAAGGTTTTTTTTATTTATTTTTCATGAGGAATGCAAGAAACAATTGTGATTGCGGTATTCCCAGTACTAGAATCATCTAGGGCAAATTTACTGGTATATAATAATGTAATTCTCTTCTTGAGATGTGTTTTTGGAGTGTAATATCTCTCTGTGATGAAATTGCACCTTGAATTATGTGTAGGAACGGCGGTCGTTTCACTACAGCAGCAGCTAAATGTGATTGTTGTGCACTATCATTTTTCTTCCCTGCAAACGGCTTCATGCCGTGAACATATCTGGTTTTAGAGTCTGTGAGCATTGTTTTAGTGTACCATACTTCCCAGGTTTGTCCTTCATGAAGGCCTTGAAGGTTCACCTGCCACGAAATAATTACAATGTTTCATCAATAACAGTATGCATCCTAGCAGAATAATATCTTGTGATCTGAGGAAGTTTCGACACATAAACTTTTCCAGTCGTTGTAAAATACTTCTCATTGACCTCAACAGCTGCGTCATTATCCGCTGCAGGTGCCCAGAGTTCGTCTTCAGAGTCTGTTTGTACACGATCATTATCCACGTCCTCGCGCACAATACATTCCTCTTCAGTTTCACTCGCCACATCATCACTATCACCAGATTCAGTTTCTGAATCTGAAGACTCTTTTAAATGTCTAATGCGTCTCTCTCAGTGAGTGAGAGCGACGATACATTTTCAGTCACAGGTGTCTCTAACACTGGTGAAAACGGCACTGAAGGAGAAGAAACAAGACACAATCAGAAACCAAAAAGAAATCAGTCATTGTTAGGATAATTGTTGATAGCCACTCAGAGAAATTCATTGCCCAGAGAGTCTGTACTGCCGAAATTTTATAATTTATGGAATAAGATATTTGTTGTGAAGTTACGTCTACTACTAGGGAGGTAGACTTTTCGGCGAACGCCCTTGGGCCTGAACTAACGGATTAAGATTAGCTGACAAAAATTATATGTTTATAACATCTGGTACAGGAAATAATAAATAACAATAAATATTTTCACTAGAATTTTCAAATGTGAAATGCTAATCTAAATTCTAAATTATAATATTTACAAAGGGTGGCCACATGTGACGCCCCCCTCCCGCGCCAACCCCCTTCGTACTGTAAGGATTAATGCTTAATGTTGGACACTAACATAGCTATTGTATCATCTTTCCAGTTTACGTCATGGAAAGACTGATTTCCTCTTCCGATAATCCGGTTGATAACTACACCAATTTTTTCGGATGCACGTCCGAAATATGATGGAACTTTCTATCCGCTCGCTAAACTTCGAGGAATAAATTAACTAATTACTGCAAATTGTTATGTACCAACACATTTGTAGATATAGACAAAGAAAACTAGTGCTCGTGGATAGTCTACCCACATAACCACGAATTTCCATGTTTGTTAAATGGCACATAATTCTCTAAGACGTAGTATGTATAATTATTCCAACCGGAATATGTCAATACTTTTTGTCCACCATAGTTTGTAGTATTGAAGGATGGTTAAGGAAATGTGGTATTACAATGAGGACATCTTGTGAGGATAAGCCAATTTATTATAGAGAATACTATTTGTTTCTGGTTTACCTTCACATTGTCACTTCACAAATACTTACGCTTTTTCATTTTGTCTCATTAAGTAATCTATATGAGATACAGCTTCTCCAAAAGTGGGGCTGCATTGGAGTACTATACTACGAATAACGACACCCAAATAACATTAGCAGTATAGCGGGCGGAAGCGAGAGGAAAATTCTTGCACGCAAATCGAGAACGAGTAATCGGTAAGCTGATGTTTTAACTTCTCCTTTTTAATCCCCAACATTTTCATCTGTTTGTGGCCGTTTGAAAACGAGGCCATAGTATTGCAGCTTATAATGCGAAACGATTCAATATCGTTTATAATTTTAAAGTTGCGGTGCTGAAATGAAGATGGTAATGAATAGCAGTAACATTAACAGTAGAGTGATACAGGAATGAAACAGGAACGTCTCGCATTACAGCAATCCAATCATCTATATTATTGCCGGTAATACCGGCCATACACATCGATCGACGGCCGCAGCGATTAAAACACTACTCTTGCGATCGGGGTGATTGAGGTTTCAAATTTTCGCCCGCCTATCCTAATTTCTGTTTTTCATGGTTTTCTAAATCGCTTACAGACATTGTTGATGATTCAAAAACTTAGATTAATTTGCATATTCCGACTGAACAGTTTCGTACGCAGAAATTGTTGTCAAGAGACACCGAGGACGCAGGGAAATACATCAGCTGTAGCAGTCATTGGAAACAGGACACAGAGATGTCTCATGTCTGTATGGTAACTGCCAAATATTTCAGCTGCCATTTTCTTGTGAGTTAGGACAAAGCAGTTGCCGAACACCCAAAGGACCATCCATCCATCTAAACCGGTGATTTTATTGCTTTAATGTTTAAGAATACCGTTTATTATGAAGAGGATTTCTTTTTTTACGTGGTTCCTAACATTAGATGAAACCTCCAAAATTATTATTATTGTTAGGTTAATGTCTAAAAAGGGTGCTGTCTTCATAATGCGTTTAAGCTGGTAACGTGGCCTGTGACTGTTCCCTTGTATTCCAATTTTCGCTGATTCTCAACAAGCGGTTTCCTATTTATCGTTGAGTAATGAATTGCAAGTCAACGCATATCGGTCGCCTAGCGCCTTCATAATCCCCTTAGACCGTCGCTCTTGCGCTTTCCAGTCCCAACACTGGTGTAATCCTACTCTCCACGCAAGTTTACTTTGTGCAAGTACCTTCATCTCTGCATTCAACCAATTTAACCTGCTTACTGTAGCTAAGCGGCAACTAATTTTAGCCCCATACTCCCCTCACTTACCGTACCTGATGATTCCAAGATGCCACAAGATGCAACCTGTCACCTTTTCCCTTGTTTTAGTCAACTTCTGCAATAAGTCTCTTCTTTGCCCAGTTCAACGCAGTGCCCTGTAGTGCAACCAAATATCAAGACAGTTACACCATGTCTCCAACCAGTCAATTCGTAGGTAATGATACATTTTTATATCAAACGTGTGTGACGTTAAATATTTATTAGACTTGTTGTCATTGTTATTTCTGTGGTTGAAAAGTTTTAATTGTGTATTTAAATGATTTTCTATCAGTTTGATGTCGAGGAAGAGTGCCGCAACACGACATCGACAGCATCTTCCACCTTGCCGCCCAGCAAAAAGCTGATCGCTGTTGTGTATCAGGCAATGGTCATCGCTCGGACGAATATTCTGGAGGCTTGTGCTATCGCCTTCTGACCTACATAAGAAACAATGTATTTAATCATCTTTATCAAACGTAATAACGGACGATCAATGCTGTAAAAGAAAAATGTAGTGATGATTAATTAGTTCTTGTCTGGTTCTCATCTGACTGATATTGTTGTTAATGTAGAGCTTACGTTGTAATAAAGTACGTCGGTAAAAGTGGGAAACTGTATATTGATCCATTAAGAGTTTTTAAAGTGAGTGCAAATGTGGTTGTAGTTGTTTGAATTTGAGTCCCATTTCATCATGAGAAGATACTTTCTTTTATGATCACGTCTTGTGGAGAATTTATGAGTAATTGAAGTGAGTCGTCGATCGATAGCGATAAGCGATGACAAAGATAATACCCCAATTGTTAATTTGTGGGAAGCTACGGTTTACTTATGGAATTGGTGATACGGTAATGATTGAAATATGTGCCTCTCTCTACTTCCGAGCTTGCTGAAAGTAACGCTATTTCATTGAAGTACTTGAAATTCGTAGTGGCGCGCCCTCTGAGAAAGTAGTCTAAAGCGGTCCTGCTTAGTTACGATGTGCACCTCAATGAAAGTTTTCATCAAGTGTTAGGTATGAAGTTTACAGAAAACGTATTTTTAAATTTAAAAAAAAATTGAAAACGGTGTGGAGCCGCACGTTGTGACCGATACAGTGACGTGTGAGCATAAATTCGCATCAGCGAAGCTCACGAGAAGACATGAAAGAGAGAGAGCGAGGGCATGGAAAGCAACAACAGACATTGATTGAAGTACAAGGGAGAGAAGCGGAAGTGATTGCAGTGGAGGATACTGCATATATTACGAGATCGGCGACTAGCAACCACAAGATGCAACGTTCTGGTGGAAACAGCCGGGACAATCCTCGTTGTGAGCAACGAACATGAGATGCAGCGTTCGTGATGTCGATTGAGAAATTTAACAATGTAGGTAATGGCAACTGGGAGGGGCCGACGTCGAGTCATCGTGTCCTGGTGGTAGCTGCCGGATGTCACGGGTATCGAGCATCGCGTTCTGGAGCCGTCAGGGAGCTGACTTTGCGAGCAACGAGATCAGCGTGTCGCTACCGTGTAGTGGTAGTCAGGAGGAAGTCAAACTACTGGCGGGTTGCGGTCTACACCACGAGCCACCCCACCCTCAATAGTGGTAGCAATTCACGTAGGCAGACAATACAAGTGTACTGTGCTCTGTCGGGGAAACAGACTTACCTTTGTCAGTGTGACTGGTGGGTTATAATAACTGTAAGTCACATAGATTTTTCCACAGAGCACAATTTAATCTTGGCTGGTTTAAGAATCATGAAAGAAGGCTGTCTACGTAGAGCTGGAGACATTTGAAGGTTTCAGATTGATTGTATAATGGTAAGGCAGAGATTTCGTAACCAGTTTTTAAAATTTACATTTCCAGATACAGATGTGGATTCTCACCACAATTTATTGATAATGAACTGTATATTAAACTGAAGTAATTCTAAAAAGACAGAAATTTAAGGACTTGGGACCTTGATGAACTGAACGAACCAGAGATGGTTAAGAGTTTCGGAGAGATCATTAGAGAACGATATACAAGAACAGGGGTAAGGAATACAGTAAAAGAAGAGCGGGTAGGATTCAGGGAGGAAGTAGCGAAGGCATCAGAGGTGTAAGTAGGCTGTTAGGTTTTTAAATTGGTAATGCCACGTAGCGCTCTGTATGGAAATCACTGGCTGTGCTGTGTGCGGTCTGTGGCTGGTTGGCATTGTTGCAATATTCGCTATTGCAGTGTTGGACAGTTGGATGTGAACAGCGCGTAGCGTTGCGCAGTTGGAGGTGAGCCACCAGCAGTGGTGGATGTGGGGAGAGAGATGGCAGAGTTTTGAGAGCGGATGATCTGGACGTGTGTCCATCAGAGACAGTAAATTTGTAAGAGTGGACGTCATATATATATATATATTATGACTTTTGAACACTATTAAGGTAAATACATTGTTTGTTCTCTATCAAAATCTTTCATTTCCTAACTTTGCCTATCAGTAGTTAGTGACTTCAGTAGTTTGAATCTTTTATTTAGCTGGCAGTATTGGCGCTCGCTGTATTGCAGTAGTTCGAGTAATGAAGATTTTTGTGAGATAAGTGATTCATGAAAGGTATAGGTTATTGACAGTCAGGGTCATTCTTTTGTAGGGATTATTGAAAGTCAGACTCCGTTGCGCTAAAAATATTGTGTGTCAGTTTATTGACGATCTGAATAAGTAAAGAGAGAAATGTCTGTGCACGTTCAGTTTTGCTCAGCTGTTCGAAAATCTATTCAGCACAGTAATTCAATAATTCTTCTAAGGGGACGTTTCAGAGGATCAAGTAGGTAAAAAGACGAGGGCTAGTTGAAATCCGTTGGTAACAAAAGAGATATTGAATTGCATTGATGAAAGGAGAGAATATAAAAATGCAGTAAATCAAGCAGGTGAAAGGGAGTGAAAACGTCTAAAAACTTATATTGACAGGTATTGCAAAACCGCTAAGTAGGAATGGCCAAAGAACAAACGTAAGGATTTAGAAGCATATATCACTCGGGGAAAGATAGATACCACCTATACGAAAATGAAAGAGACCTCTGGTGGAAAGAGAACAGCCCGTATGAATATCAAGAGCTCTGATGGTAAACAGTCCGAAGCAAATAAGTGGAATGAGTATATAGAGGGTCGATACAAAGGAGATGTATCTGAAGTAAATATTATAGAAATGGAAGAGGACATAGGTGAAGATGAGATGGGAGATAAGGTACTGCATGAACAATGTTACAGAGCAGTGAAATACCTAAGTTGAAACAAGGTTCTGGGAGTAGTGATGCTGATAGCCTTGGGGGAGCCAGTCATGACAAAACTTTTCTACCTGGTGAGCAAGATGTATGAGACAGGCGAAGTAGCCTCAGACTTCAAGGAGAATATAATATTTCCAATTCCTAAGAAAGCAGGTGCTGACAGGTGTGAAAGTTACCGAACTATCACTTTAATAAGTCATAGTTGCAAAATACGAGGGTTATTCCGAAAGTAAGGAACGATCGTTCGCGAAATGGAAACCACAGTGAAAATCCGATGAAGTTTTGCACAGGTGTATTGAGAAGTGTCTTTAGTATGCCTGTCGATCGCGTTACGTCGTTCTTTGTAGATGTGAGCACACAGGGAGTACTTAAAGATACCTAGAACAATAGTGTCTCCCGCCAAGTGTGAGGGCCTGGCGAGAAATTTCGCCTGAAGCTATGCAGCCAACATTACATAACTGTCGTGCATTTTCTTCTTCAAGGTAATTCTCAGCAGTATTCTGCAGGGGCAATGAAGATGCTCCTGCATCGTTTTCAATTGAAAATGTTTGATTACCCAGAATACAGTCCAGAGTTTCATCTCTGCTCACAAGAACCACTGGCTGTGAAGACAGCATTTTGGCACAGACAACGAGCTGTAGGCCAGCGTAGAGAATTGGCGGTAAGCACTGGCGGCTGCCTTGTACAACGAGGTTACTGGAATGTTGGTACAACGTTACGAGAAACGTCTAAGTCGGATCGACGACTATGGAGATAAGTAGCTGGAATTTGTAGCTAACTGTTGCAAATAAAACACTTTTGATTTTCGCTGTGGTTTCCATTTTGCGACTTATCGTTCCTTACTTTCCGAATAGCCCTCATACTAACACGAATTTCTTACAGAAGAATGCAAAAACAGATAGAAGCAGCTGTCGACGAAGATCAGTTCGGATATAGGAACACGTGAGACAATACTGATCCTACGACGTCTCCTAGAAGATAGGTTAAGGAAACGCAAACCTACTTAGAGAAAGCTTTTGACAATCTTGACTGGAATACTCTCTTTCAAATTCTGAAGGTATCAGAGTTAAAACACAGAGAGCGAAAGGCTATCTACAACCTGTACAGAAACCAGACAGCAGTTATAGGGGTCGAGGGGCATGAAAAGGGAGCAATTATTTAGAAGGGAGTGAGACAGGGCTGTTGCCTATTATTCAATCTGTACACTGAGAAAGCAATAAAGGAAACGAAAGAAAAATTTGGAGTAGGTGTTAACGCCCAGGGAGAAGAAATAAAAACTTTGAGGTTTACCAATAACATTGTAGTTCTATTAGAGACAACAAAGGAGTTGGAAGAGCAGTTGAACTGAATGAACAGTGTCTTGAAAGGAACATATAATATGAACATCAACAAAGGCAAAACGAGAATAATGGAATGTTGTTGAATTAAATCAGGTGATGTTGAGGGAATTAGATTATGAAATGAGACACTTAAAGCAGTAGATGAGTTTTGCTACTTGGACAGCAAAATAACTGACGATGGGCGAAGTACAGAGGATATAAAATGTAGACTGGCAATGATAAAAAAAGCGTTTCTGAAGAAGAGAAAGTTGTTAACTTCGAGTGTAGATTTAAGTATCAGAAAGTCTTTTCTGAAAGTATTTGTGTGGAGTGTAGCCTAGTGTGGAAGTGAAACATGGACGATAAACAGTATAGACAAAAAGATAATAGTAGCATTTGAAATGTGGTGTGCCAAAAGAATGTTGAAGATTAAATGGATAGCTCGCGCAACTAAGAGGAGTTACTGAACAGAATTGGGGAGAAAAGACGTGGGTAAGAGTAATAAACCAGAAATTAGATAGTATTAAAGTGGAGATAATGGCAGCTAATGTAGAGATCAATCAGAATCTAACCAGTTTAAAGACCTCACATGAAGAAATGGGTCGGATAATAGAAGATTTGAGTTCAGAGACAAAATTCGAATTAACTATTTTAACATCTGTATGTAATTGCTTAAGTACTCAGGTTGAGAATAACCATTCCAGATGCAACGGTACTTTCGCGTTCTCGTCAATACGGTACCAGAACGCTTAAGTTCTACCACTGTAAAGACGGAAGATCAGCGATTGGAATGTCATAACCGTGTAGTAAGTAGCGGCAGGAACACCACCACAAAATCACGCAGCACTAACACTCCAAACCATCGACTCTCGGAGAGAGATTTTAACCGTGTTCAACCTAATGGTAAAGTATGGAACTATTTTTCTCTGAATCATACAGTTTGTGGGAAAAGCAGTGAGAATAATTACTTTTGGAAACCTTTTATCAGACAAAGCCTGTTATAACAACAAACTGTTTCGCTTAATAAAACGGCCGCCAGCCCAAATCGGGGACAGTGTCCACACAAAACGATGAAGTCAATTTTCGACACTGAATAAATAACTAATTTCACTTACTACGTAATTTAAACACAACCACTTGATTTCCGTTTACTACGGTCACTTGGCAGTAAGTACTATTAATCCCACTTTCTGTTAATTATGGAATTTATCACTATTCTTCAGTAAATATTTAAAGAAGACACACGTATGTTTCAAAAAGGATACAAAAAATATTAAACTTACAGCTATCATTCATATGACCAAAACTATTATTTAACACGACAAAATTTCATTTCTTTAGGACTGTTATTTGTTAACGTTTTACTAACACCAATATTTGTCTGGCTTTCTTTGACATGGAGAAGCACTGATCGCGTAAGTATCGAATTATTAGAATCGTGGAGAATTATTAGAATGTATTAAGGACGCTTTTACTGGGGCCATCGAACACGGACTATTTCCGAGTTGGGAGATGGCTGTAATCACTAATCGGGTAGAAGTGGAACATACAGACATAGATAGATTAAAACCACAACTATCTGAAAATTGTAAAGCATTATGAATGTTAAAAGGTAATAAATAAATACCGTAGAGTGTTCATACCTTGGTTAGTATCACGTAATAGAAAACGGCCAGAGACACGTTTGTAGGAAGTGTGTAAAGGGGTATCTAGGAGTAACTATACTATGGATAGTGGTATTAATGTAGACAGGAGTGGCGTAAAAGCCGTTTCTGATTGTTCTAGTGGTAAGACTGAAACAGCAGAACCGGGAAGAAGCAATAACGGTTTGCTGGATTTGCACCAAAATAAAGACGGTAAACCGTATTCGCCAAATGAATGGTGGGAGGAATTTACTTTATCTTACAGTACTCACATGACAAATCGGTTCCAGAGCTTAAAACTATAAGGAGGAATAAACCCAATAATATTTATGAGGACTCTTGAGGGAGCTTCACCGACTAAGTGGGACGACAGCAAGAAAACACAATTTGCGATGGGACATTTAGAGGCTGTAGCAGCCGAGTGGATGGTACTTGTTAAGCACGATTTTAAGAATTGATCAGATTCTGTAAAAAATTTAAAGATAAACACTTGCCAGAAGGCAAGCATCAGAATCATTCACTCGAGGTATTGAATCCAGGCTGTTACAGTAGGCGGGTTTAGAAAACTCTTCGAGTGGTATTTCAATAGGAGAAAGTTAGTGAAAGAATCCATAAGCGTGCATTCTCATTCTGGCGATATTTAGTCACATATTTGTATACAGTTCATCACATTATAGCCGCCTGTCCACTTTAGGAGCAGTAAATAAAGGTACTTCCTCATTGTCATTGGTGTAATCTAAGGCTGGTGCCTGTATTCCGGAGATATTTTCATGGACTATGCTTTTATCGGTTGACTTGAGCCATACCTCATTAATTCTACCTCATTAACCCTGTTAACTATTGCACGATACTTGCTTTCCGCAAACCCTTGGCAGGCATCCTCAACTTGAAAAAGGCACCTGTATCTTTTGTGCAAGACACCTACGACCGTTTGCATGAGCAAATACCACTACAAAATTTCTGATTATTAGTTAACTTTAAGTTGAAAGTTTGAATCACTTAGCTGGAATGGTAACGGAAATAAGACGTTGCTGTGAGACAAAAAGTTTTATATAAAAACAGCATTTTATTTAATAAAATCATGAAAATAACTCCTTGATCACTCAATTTACTTAATGGTACGGTCATATGGAATGTTGGCCCGTCATCAGTGATACCAAACAAAAAAATAGCAATTTTATGCAACCTGACTATCTATCATAACTAGGAGCCATCACACAGAACGTCCATACTCACCAGTCTCAACAGGGAATCCTAACCGGCTCCTCTCGTCCGGGGTCCACACACGGTGGCCGGAAGGGCTCAGAAACTCTGCACAGCGGCTATTTGCCAACTTAACGGGGTCTGCTAACGCGCGGGGAACTTATGTCTCTCTGGTCCAGTGCAGTCGCACTCTACTTATACGATGGTTGGCTAAACTGCATCTCCACATTCAGAGAACCCACAACAGACAGCCCTCGCACGTCAGCAGACGATCCGCATTCACATTTGCAGACTATACTAATAGTGATAATATAACATAAGTCCTGATTAAAATTCTCTGAGTGTCGGACGGGTACCCAGGTGTGTTTTGAGCATGTGACTTTTGTAACAAGCCACGTAGCGGCTCACATGGAGCGGTTACATAACCTTCCTCTTCTGAGAAAAAAAGGAGCAGTAAATGTCCTTGCTTTGGAAGGGCATTTTCAAACATTTTTCAATCATAGTGGCAAGAGCTGCGTCATGTAAATATATGGTTGACCACTAATTATAAATACACAAAGTCCTAATCATCTAATATATAGGGTACAGGGAGGGATGTTCGTCACCAATTTACAAAACAATTGTTTTCATTCGTGAAAACATAATGAAATATTTTTAGTATGATAAGTTTACTTCTATATATGAAATAAAAACTCCATTAACTGTTGAAAGTGACGTATTAAATGATAGGAAATTTTTTCCATACAATGTAACCACCTGGCGAACTTCCCTCCCAGGGAGGGAATTACGCCTGAAATCAAATGTTATTTACTTTAAATTCTGCTGTACCCTTTAGGTGTCATTTCAAATATCGAGCCTGGTGGCAATCCATCACCCGAAATATCCTTTCTGTTCTTTCCCCTGTATAGAATCAGGGAAACCGCGCAGGTTCGCGCTCTAGTTTTAACAGAGCGCGATCCGCTGAGAAAAATAACTTTCATAATAAATTTCATCCCCCCCCCCCCCCCCCCCGATGAAATTTGTTCCAGTGGCATTGACACAAGCCAAGACTGTCACAGTTTCTCCCTTTTCCCCGTGTGTTGCCACGTGATCACGCTTTGAACCTTTCAAAGCTAAAATTTTCTCCTGTGGATTAATAGTGAGTTGCACTACTGTTTCATCCACATTGTAGATCAGCTGTGGGTTAGATGAAAGATTCCTGGCATCATAAACTTTTCCCAGAAGATTATAAAACTAGGATACTCTTTCAGCGTTAAAACGCATCAATCTTCCTTTTCTGAAAACTATTTCTGGGTGGCGTGCACGAAACCCTTGAAACCAAAATTTCCCTTCACGGTCACTTCTAAACATGTTTGGGATATTTCTCTTTGCACAATATTCAGATACCATCGTCTGTAGTTTTTTTTTTTTTTTTTTTTTTTTTTTTTTTTTTTTTTTTTTTAATCCCAAATCCTACAGACTGGAGTCTGATGATGCGGGTAACAAGTTCATTTTCTTGATCCACTGAAAGAGTTTGTGGCCTGCCGAACATCTTTCTTGGTGATCTGCTACCAGCACGTTTTACGTGGCCTCCAAGAGTTTTCCTCGGAATCCCATACAATTTAGCGGCAGCATACACAGATTGTCCATTGTGAACAGCTGTAACAGCACTTTTTAAATCCTCTTCTTTCCATTTACCGTACATACCCTTCGATTGTCTAACCATATTGCCTGGAAAGTCAATAGAGAACGCCAATTTTTAGCTTATTTTAAACAGGGTAACAGTATATGAAATGAGCGTCAACTTCTAATTTCCCCCAAAATTATTGTCAACATTAAAATCGATGAATATTAATAAACATTAATTAAGTGGTCAATTAAAGGAAAAATTCTTAAAATATTACGTTAGGTAGCTCTTCTACAATAATCTCTTTTATTGTTCACGAGTCTAGTCTAATAAATGTCAATGTATGGCGTCAGACGAGAACGGGAGGGAAATTCGCCACACTAATTGCGAAATTCCCTCCAGAAGCACGCTTTATTATACAATAATATATCACAGCATTGTTAAGTAATTTAAAATTAGTTCTTTGTCCTTTCACTCGCAGCACATATTTATACACTTGAGCAGACAAAATAATAATTTATTTATACTTACAGTAGCGAATATGGATCTCAAATGGTGGAGATGGAAAAAAATGTCCCCTGTCTCAGTGTCAGTCTTCTCATGAAATGTGTTCCGCTACTGATTGTGAGGACAATACGTAATTTTCTGCGCTACCACCAGATGGCAACATAGAATGGGCATGCTTTGAATCAGTTTTTCTCATGATCGCGAACTGATGGCAATGAGTGCTAACAGATCTGTTGCAATAGAAAGGCAAATGCGGCGAACTTCCCTCCCTGGCGAACGTTCCTCCCTCTACTCTACAACATAATATATGGAAATTATTAACTATTAACAAATTATTCTCCTTCAGTGACTATCGAAACAACCCTAACGCAGTAACATATAGGTCCATGCCCTTCTGAAACATCACTGCGCAAAACATACATGATTTGACTTAGCATTTAAGCTGAACGCAAGTCATTTCATCTATTCACTAGACCAAGCATTCCATTTTAAATGTTATGTAAGTGAGTGCAATTTTGAAATTGTTACCAAAGACATGATCATTTCCTACGTTTTAAATATTCGAAATCCCAAGAATCTTTCACATGCTCGTGTACAAATAAATTCTTCTCGTAAAACATGTATACAAATCGATAATCAACTTTTGAGCACTAAAATTATTTGTATCTTTTCGTAAGTGTATCCTCATTTGAAATAATCTACAAAACAGAGGAAAACATATAAAATCTTTAACTTGAAAAATTAAAGCAAATAACATAAGAAACTTAACCAAGTTCAGTTAATACAACATTCTCCAGCTTATTTTGGCACTTCATAAATATTTTCCCTTTTTTTTTCAAATTGGCAAACACATATGATTGAAATTTCTGACATTACCATGTAAAGTCGTTAAAATACTTCTAAGTTT
Source organism: Schistocerca cancellata (assembly GCF_023864275.1). Taxonomy (NCBI): domain Eukaryota; kingdom Metazoa; phylum Arthropoda; class Insecta; order Orthoptera; family Acrididae; genus Schistocerca; species Schistocerca cancellata. The sequence continues at coordinate 575,801,722 of NC_064629.1, forward strand.
CATTACTAAACTTCCGATTAATGTGGTAAAGTCCTTTCTTTAACATTGGTCCATATTTTCTTTGGTTAGAAAACAGGTCAGTTTGAAAGTAGAATTTCATTTTCGTTATAACAATCACAGACATCAAGAAATCAGTCTCAGTCATTAACATACGAACAATTCTCAAAAATTACATAAAGTTAATATGATTATAAAATCAGGTCCGCTGTTAAAAAAACACAAGCTCTACCTTTGTTAAATACGTGGCACTTTCGAGCAGTTTTATACACTTCACCATTGGGCTTGGGGCATTTGGAGGACATCTGTGATGGGCTACTTGGTGTGTGGTGAGAGGAAACTTGTTGTTCAGGTAAGGACTGTAGACTGTCCATCTGTCACGCAGATTAACTCCTTGCCTCTGGCCTCTCCCTCACGATTTGGCAGCAGCTCAAGAGGACCTGGGGTGCCCTGTTTTTATAGCCGAAACAGGACACGGCTGCACGTGTTTCGGCGTCAGGTGAGCGTCGACCTCCAGGGCAGGATGAACTCACCCCAGCTGTTATCGCCTCTTGCCGCGTTGCTTGTGCCTGGACCCGCCTCGATGACATCTTATAGTAGTGCGGCCTTATCAGCAAGTGTTGTGCTGACAGCCATTACTCATGACGTCACCCCCTCGGTAGCTTCGTTCCCCTTGATTCCTCCTGCAGTCCTGTCATGCCCGACTCTGGTGGTGAGTCTGACATGTCTCTTGATTCGGTACTCCCGCACTGTGGGTGTGGTGGTGTTGCTAACACGTCATCACTGGTGCGTGCACTCGTCCCTCTTCTCTCATCCATCCTGCCGCATCGCAACGCCTGACCTGGAGTAGCCAAGCTCGCCTCTTGTGGTCGCTGCAGTCTTCAGTTTTGTATTTAGCAACGGCTGCCGAGCTGGCAGCGCGTCGCCTTAACCGTCAATCAGGGAATTCCAGACGCGTCCCGCTCGCCCCATCGTCAACCGCTAACCACCTTCGCCTGTAGCCTCCACTTTTCTCAGCTGCAAGCTGCTTCTTGACGGGAATCTGTGCTCAGGGGAACGCTTTTCTCAACACTCCCTTCGTAATAATTTTCTAACATTTAACTTCATATTATGCCTTACGGGCGTTAACTTAAAAATTATATTTACCATGGCTTGCGATTCAGCCGACTATTACGTAAGGAAATACTCTATCACTGATTTACAATAGTCTCTCATCTTAATCATTCTCTCAATAGCTTTACAACAGGGATTTTTTTACAATACTTCGAGTATTCTTACTTAATGGTAAATAAGAAATAAATTGAACTTTAATTCCATGACTTGTTTATCGACCCCATCGAAATTGCTTAGGAAGTTGGAATATCGAGTATGAGAAGAGCCCACTCATTTCCTTACACTCTCGTGTCATTCACGCATCAAATTTCACATTCTTCTACACATATACACAACATACACAGTCCATCTCGACTAACCACGATGAAAACATTCCTGGTGACGTCACATTTTCCACATGCATAACTATTCATTTCAAGCTACTTTCACACTGAATATATACACTCCTGGAAATTGAAATAAGAACACCGTGAATTCATTGTCCCAGGAAGGGGAAACTTTATTGACACATTCCTGGGGTCAGATACATCACATGATCACACTGACAGAACCACAGGCACATAGACACAGGCAACAGAGCATGCACAATGTCGGCACTAGTACAGTGTATATCCACCTTTCGCAGCAATGCAGGCTGCTATTCTCCCATGGAGACGATCGTAGAAATGCTGGATGTAGTCCTGTGGAACGGCTTGCCATGCCATTTCCACCTGGCGCCTCAGTTGGACCAGCGTTCGTGCTGGACGTGCAGACCGCGTGAGACGACGCTTCATCCAGTCCCAAACATGCTCAATGGGGGACAGATCCGGAGATCTTGCTGGCCAGGGTAGTTGACTTACACCTTCTAGAGCACGTTGGGTGGCACGGGATACATGCGGACGTGCATTGTCCTGTTGGAACAGCAAGTTCCCTTGCCGGTCTAGGAATGGTAGAACGATGGGTTCGATGACGGTTTGGATGTACCGTGCACTATTCAGTGTCCCCTCGACGATCACCAGTGGTGTACGGCCAGTGTAGGAGATCGCTCCCCACACCATGATGCCGGGTGTTGGCCCTGTGTGCCTCGGTCGTATGCAGTCCTGATTGTGGCGCTCACCTGCACGGCGCCAAACACGCATACGACCATCATTGGCACCAAGGCAGAAGCGACTCTCATCGCTGAAGACGACACGTCTCCATTCGTCCCTCCATTCACGCCTGTCGCGACACCACTGGAGGCGGGCTGCACGATGTTGGGGCGTGAGCGGAAGACGGCCTAACGGTGTGCGGGACCGTAGCCCAGCTTCATGGAGACGGTTGCGAATGGTCCTCGCCGATACCCCAGGAGCAACAGTGCCCCTAATTTGCTGGGAAGTGGCGGTGCGGTCCCCTACGGCACTGCGTAGGATCCTACGGTCTTGGCCTGCATCCGTGCGTCGCTGCGGTCCGGTACCAGGTCGACGGGCACGTGCACCTTCCGCCGACCACTGGCGACAACATCGATGTACTGTGGAGACCTCACGCCCCACGTGTTGAGCAATTCGGCGGTACGTCCACCCGGCCTCCCGCATGCCCACTATACGCCCTCGCTCAAAGTCCGTCAACTGCACATACGGTTGACGTCCACGCTGTCGCGGCATGCTACCAGTGTTAAAGACTGCGATGGAGCACCGTATGCCACGGCAAACTGGCTGACACTGACGGCGGCGGTGCACAAATGCTGCGCAGCTAGCGCCATTCGACGGCCAACACCGCGGTTCCTGGTGTGTCCGCTGTGGCGTGCGTGTGATCATTGCTTTACAGCCCTCTCGCAGTGTCCGGAGCAAGTATGGTGGGTCTGACACACCGGTGTCAATGTGTTCTTTTTTCCATTTCCAGGAGTGTAGAACATACATAGAACATACAGAATTTCTGCCACGCATATTAAATGATTACAGACTACGTCAATGCTACATTACCAAATACAAACACAGAACTACCATTACCCCAAAGGACCCTCTTCAATATCTACCATGAACTCTACAAACTTAATTTATACTGTAATTTACTCCTTTGGCTTCCTTATTTTTGTTTTTCCTCTTCGTGCCCTTGGCACGCTTCATGTGGCGTCTTGCTTCCTTCCTTTTCGCACTGTTGAAGACTTATTTGCTGCAACATAAATTCTCCCCACAAAATGTATTATCTTTTCTTCTACAGTTAAATGTTCCTGGTAAATCTTGTTGTTGCCATTTTTACTCTAGCATAGACGACTTACATTGCCTTGTTGACGTTATACAGTGAAATACTAGGGACACAAAATCTATGAGTGATATTTAATATACAGAATAACGCTATTGACCTATATTACATAAATTGTACATTGATATACTGTTTGCTATTCTATGAGGGGCTTTAAGTTGGATACGTGATGCAGCCCTCTCGATTTCTTTGTCCGTAGGGTCTGGACTTCGATAGCGTTAGGGTGAGGGATACGGCACACTCGGTAAGATCCACTGTAAAGGCTAAGGAATTTTTTGCAGATTCTTTTCCCCTTCTTTGATAGTTTGTGTGACCGAACCCACACCTTTTGTCCAATATAGAAGACGATTTTTCGTACTTTCTTCTGGTATGTCTTCTGCCTTATTTCGGCAGCGCGCTTTATGTTCTTCAGAGCTAGGTCGATGATCTCCTTGTGTCGGAGTTGTCTTTCCTTTGGCCATGCTAGCAGTTCTTTGATTCGGTTCGTAGGCTCCATATTTTTCAATACTAGTACCGGTGGCAACATCGCTGTCGCGTTGGGAAACTCGTTCAGAATCTCTTGGAATGCCTTTATATGCCCGTCCCACGTATTGTGCTTGCGGTAACAGTATAGCCTACACAGCCGCCCTAACTCTTTCATGACGCGTTCTACAGGGTTAGACGATGGGTGGAACAACGAGATAAAGTTCGCATTAATTTTTCTCCGCTTTAACATCTGCAGCCAGTGTTGAGACCGGAATTGCGGCCCGTTGTCCGAGATTACCCGTTTGACCGGCCCGATCTCTCGCACGCAATCGTTTACAAATGCCTCCGCCTCCGCTTTCCCCGTCGCTTTCCTCAGCGGAGAAAAGCAGACCAATTTTGATGTTAGCTCCACAGCTACGAGAACGTATGCATAGCCAGACTTCGTCCGAGTTAGTGGCACAAACAAGTCCACCGCAGAAACTTCTCGCAACATGTTTTGAATTATCGGGTACAGCGGAACGGTGAAAGATGTGGTGGGTGGCTTGGTCCTTTGACACGGCTTACACACTCTGATCACTCGCTGTGTTCTTTATAGCATATCATTAAAACAACACGCCTCGCGTAGCTTCTGAAAGCTCTTCCGTACCCCGAAGTGTCCATAGCTTAGGTGGGTGTACCACACTAGTTTATTGATCATTTCCTCAGGTATTACCGCTAGCTATCGCGGGTCTTCCATGCTCCGTTTCAGGAAAAGAATCCTGTTTTCTATCTTATAATATTGCCTAATGGCAGCCTAATTTCTGTCCCTCCACTTTTCCTTCACTTCTTTGAGTATGGGGTCCTTCTCTTATTCGCGGCAGACATTCTTTAGTGTCATTGTCACAAAGTTTTCGAAGGTGACTTTTTTAGGTACAAAATGCTGAAACTATTTTCGGCCGGGTTGCCGTCTACTCCGTTCCTTACGCCTACCGCAGCCCGAGAGAGAGCGTCTGCAATCAGGTTCTTTTCCCCTGGTATATACTCGATTGTAAAGTTGTATTCTTGTAGGTAAAGCGCCCAGTGAGATAACCTGCCTTGGGCCAACTTTGCCGATATCAGGAACTGCAGTGCCCGATGATCGGTAAATACCTTCGTGTTCCTTCCGTAGAAGAAGTATCTAAATTTACTGAACGCCCAGACAACTGTCAGCCCCTCTAGTTCCGAGAAGAGTGGTTTCTTTCTGCTTGCGATAGCACTCTGCTCGCTAAAGAAACGGGCTTCCAGATCGACGAATCGTTAGCGTCTTCTCCTTTAAACAGAACCGCACCAATGAGGTTCGCCGAACTGTCCATAATGAGGTAGAAATCGTGACTCAAGTCCGGGTGTGCGAGAATAGGAGCATTTAATAATGCCTCCTTCAATCTTTCGCATTCGTCCTCTGCTTGAGCGTCCCAATATCAAATCGTATTCTCTCCTGTTAGCGCACAGAGACGTGGCGTGGCCAGCACGCTTAACTTCACAAATTTCTTGAAAAAATTTGTGACTTCTAAGAATCCTCTTAGTTGCCTCTTCATTGTTGGCCTTGAAAATTCATAAATCGATTTAATCCTCTCGGGATCGGATTGTATCCCGTCCACCGAAACTATGTGGCCTAGAAACTTCATTTTCTTACTTCCAAATTGAGATTTATCTAGGTTCACTGTTATACCGGCTCGTTCAAAATCGTCTAATACGCGGTTCAACACCTCATTGTGTTCTTCCCAGGATTTTTCTGCTATCAGCACATCGTCAATGTACAAGGTGGTCCATTGATCGTGACCGGAACAAATATCTCACGAAATAAGCGTCAAACGTAAAACCTACAAAGAACGAAACTTGTCTTGCTTGAAGGGGAAAACCAGATGGCGCTATGGTTCGCCCGCTAGATGGGGCTACCTTAGGTCAAACGGATATCAACGGCGTTGTTTATAAGTAGGAACCCCCATTTTATTACATATTCGTGTAGTACGTAAAGAAATATGAATGTTTTAGTTGGACCACTTTTTTCGCTTTGTGACAGATGGTGCTGTAATAGTCTCAAACATATGGCTCACAATTTTAGACGAACAGTTGGTAACAGGTAGGTTTTTTAAATTAAAATACAATACGTAGGTACGTTTGAACATTTTATTTCTGTTGTTCCAATGTGATACATGTACCTTTGTGAACTTATCATTTCTGAGAACGCATGCTGTTACATATTGATTACCTGTAAATACGACATTAATGAAATAAATGCTCAAAATGATGTCCGTTAACCTCAATGCATTTGGCAATACGTGTAACGACATTTCTCTCAACAGCGAGTAGTTCGCCTTCCGTAATGTTCGCACATGCATTGACAATGCGCTGACGCATGTTGTCAGGCGTTGTCGGTGGATCACGATAGCAAATATCCTTCAACTTTCCCCACAGAAAGAAATCCGGGGACGTCAGATCCGATGAACGTGCGGGCCATTGTATGGTGCTTCGACGACCAATCCACTTGTCATTCAATATGCTGTTCAATACGGCTTTAGCAGCACGCCAACTATGTGCCGGACATCCATCTTGTTGGAAGTACATCGCCATTCTGTCATGCAGTGAAAGATCTTGTAGTAACATTGGTAGAACGTTACGTAGGAAATCAACATACATTGCACCATTTAGATTGTCATCGATAAAATGAGGGCCAATTATTCTTTTTCCCATAATGCCGCACCATACATTAACCCGTCAAGGTCGCTGATGTTCCACTTGTCGCAGCCATCGTGGATTTTTCGTTGCCCAATAGTGCATATTATGCCGGTTTACGTTGCCGCTGTTGGTGAATGACGCTTCGCCCTAAATAGAACGCGTGCAAAAAATCTGTCACCGTCCCGTAATTTCTCTAGTGCCCAGTGGCAGAACTGTACAGGAAGTTCAAAATCGTCGCCATGCAATTTCTGGTGCATAGAAATATGGTACGGGTGCAATCGATGTTGATGTAGCATTCTCAACACCGTCGTTTTTGAGATTCCCGATTCTCACGCAATTTGTCTGCTACTGATGTGCGGATTAGCCGCGACAGCAGCTAAAACACCTATTTGAGCATCATCATTTACTGCAGGTCGTGGTTGACGTTTCACATGTGGCTGAACACTTCCTGCTTCCTTAAATAACCTAACTGTCCGGCGAACGGTCCGGACACTTGGACGATGTCGTCCAGGATACCGAGCAGCATACAAAACACACGCCCGTTGGGTTCAAAAATGGTTCAAATGGCTCTGAGCACTATGGGACTTAACTTCTAAGGTCAGCAGTCCCCATAGAACTTAGAACTACTTAAACCTAACTAACCTAAGGACATCACACACATCCATGCCCGAGGCAGGATTCGAACCTGCGACCGTAGCGGTCGCGCGGTTCCAGAATGTAGCGCCTAGAACCGCTGCCACCCCGACCGGCAAGCCCTTTGGGCATTTTGATCACAATAGCCAATACGATATCGACCTTTTCCGCAATTGGTAAACGGCATACAGCCAAACACCATGGTCCTTTTTGATACGGGTAATTTATCACGACGCCAATACCGTCCGCACTGGCGGAATGTTACGTGATACCACGTACTTACACGTTTGTAACTATTACAGCGCCATCTATCACAAAGCGAAAAAAGTGGTCCAACTAAAACATTTATATTTCTTTACGTACTACACTAATATGTAATAAAAATGGGGGTTCCTATTTAAAAAAACTCAGTTGTAATCCGTTTGACCTATGGCAGCGCCATTTAGCGGGCCAACCATAGCGCCATCTGGTTTTCCCCTTCAAGCTAGACAAGTTTCGTTCTTTGTAGCTTTGTCGTTTGATGCTTATTTCGTAAAATATTTGACACGGTCACTAGCAACGGACCACCCTGTATAATGTTATTCTCTCACGTAGGTCCTCAGGAAGGATGCTGTTCAGGCCTTGTATGAACGTTGCCGCAGAAACATTCAGTCCGAACGGAAGCCGTTTAACTTGGTAGCAGTTCCCATAACACAAAAATGCGGAATACTACCTACACTCAGGATGCAACACGATTAGCCAGTAACTGTCTCATATATCTTCACTCCATGGAAACGTTGCAATAATTCTTCCATGCTCTCCGGTCTGTCTGTTTCTGCTTTAACAACCGTGTTGTTTTGCCGAGAATCCATCACCAATCTCACCGATTCATCCTTTTTCGGTACCACTAAAAGTGGTGAGTTGTACGAACTCACGGAGTGTTCAATTACGTCCTGTTCGAGCATCTTCGCGATCTCAGCCTTCACTTTCTCTTTATGTGCTAACGGAATGGGGTACTGCCTCACGAAAAACTTTTTGTGTTCCCGTACTTGGAACTTGTATTCCAAGCTTTTAGCGCACCCGGTGCATCCGAAAATATTGTCTCGTGATTCCTTAAAACCTCTAGCAGTCTTAAACGGGTGTCCCCTTTCATGTCTCCTACGCTGTGCATGCTTTCTTCGATTATTTTTCTGAAAACCCCATCCCTTCCGTGCGCGGATAGCGGTAAGATCACTGCGCTAATACAGTTTATGAGGGTCTCTGGTTCCTGGTGCACTCACAGGTAAGTGAGAATTGGTAGGCAGCTGGCTTCATACTCATCCCTTATGACCCAACTATCGAACTTCAGTTCAACGGGGTTCCCCCCTCTGTTTAGAGACACGATGCTTCCACCCAAATCTACAATTGCATGGTGAGCGTTTATGAAGTCTACGCCTAAAATTACTTCAGTCTTCATTAAGGGCACAATGAAGAAGTTTTCCTCGTACTTCTTACCTTGGCATTTGAACATAATCCTAGACTGCCACTTGACTTCTACACTTTTACCGTATATTGTCCCTTTCACCATCGTCCCTCGCAACGACAATGTCGGCTAAGCTTCGGCCTCCCCTCATTTTCGGAATGTAACCTGACTAACAATCGAGATCGGACTCCACGTGTCGATTACGTAGTCCAGTGATACCCCTTTCACTGAGATGGCAATCACCGCACTAACAGCTGAAATCCTATTACCCGTTTGTTGCTGAAGTAATGTTATCCTAATATCTTCCTGAACTATGTAACGTACTTTGCAACTTTCCGTCATCGGCTGTGGGCTAATATCGTCTCCCTCGATCTGCATTGGTCATAACTGTTGTTTTCCCTCCATTTCCGGTGGGTTTTTACGTGGATCCACCGGTCTGATTTCCACTTCATCGGGAATAGTATCCCTTTTCTTATCCGCCGGGGGCTGCCCGTATTTTTCACCACCATTTCGTGATGAGCTCGGCCGGTTACCGTTATCTTATTTTCCTCTGTTGCGGTAATTGCGCGCGTCGTGATTACCATTACGCCATTCGTTAGTATATTTGCCATACTTGTTTTCGTTCCCCCAGTTACCTTTATACGGTTGGTATTTAGTGTCTGAGTACTTGCCTACCTGTGAGCCCGTACGCCAACGCGTTTTACTGCGGCCGCGACTAACTTTCCACTTTTGTCCTACATCGGCTCTCTCTGCGAACTGTGCCTTTTCCTGTTCCCACTCGCCGATGTCGTACTCTAACTCCTATAAGAGTATTTTAAACGATTCTATATCGTCCTTACATCGTCCGGCTAGTACGATATGGCGCAGCTGAGTTGGAAGTTTCATTATACACAGCCTCATCATTTCGCCCGGACTGTAAGGGTTGTACAGAAACTGGTTGTTCTGCAGCATGTGTTCGAACAGTCACGCAGGACTCGCAAAACCAGATTGGTTTGAATTTGGTAACATCATTATCTTATGCTTTACCTGGTCTTTCGCCGCCACGGACCAATAGCCCGAGAGAAACTCGCGAACCGTCTTGCACGTGCGCGCTACAGCTCTCATACGCACAGAGGGTTCGGCTTCGAGATGCCCACACATAAATTCTATTTTATGTTCATCCGGCCAGTTGGGTGGTAGACAGAACTGGTATTGTTCAAGCGAAGCACGTGGGTGTATCCCGTTCACCGAGTTGCGGAAGACTTCGAATTTTCGCACAGAGAGAAAGTGTTTGTAGTCAAACCCTTCCGCTTGCCTCCTGTACGAACCTACGCATGGGTTTCTCTGCCCTTCGCGACATTTCCCTATGTACCTACGCTCGCTAGTTTCTTCGTAGTCCTCCTCACGTCCAGAATCACATCCCTCGCTACTGTCTTGTGCGCATTTGCGCACGTGGTTTCCCTTTTCGGTTCCGTACGCGAGAAGATTCTCCACATGAGGCACGCGTTCACATACCTCGTTTCTAGCATCACGTTGACGCCTGTTGACCTCGCATTGGACTTCCTGAAATCTCCTCAATAATTTGATTTCTTCATTATCTATTGCATTCAGCAACGAAGCGTTCTCGCTTCTCTCCGATATTATATTATCTGCAACTTTTTCCGTGAGTTTTTCTAACTCTTCTTTCACCTTCTTTATTTCCTCCCTATTTTGCACTTTTACCGCTCCTATTTTTCCCTGAAGTTCCACGATTACTCTAGTGTTTGCATCTACATTTTTTTGAGTTGCTTCGACGGCTTTTATCCGTTTTGTCACTTTTTTCTTTTCACTATTACATCTTTCTGTTAATGTTAGGAGTCCATTTTCTAATTTTTCTCCACGTTTTCTCATTTCGACCTGAACTTTTTTCTGTTCTTTTTTGGTAGCCCTTAATGTACGACCTACTACTTCAAATTTTTTGTTGACCTCGTTTACAACGTCCTTTTGAACCTCTTCAAGTAGAGCCTTATCCTCTTCAAATCTCGCATTTACTCCGGTCATGATGCCCCCGAGTTCTGAATTTAATTCCGAATCTACTTCTCGCATAAAGTCTTCTGGTTTTGAGTTTAATTTCGTATTATTTTCTTCCTGTTCGCCATACTTTCTTTCATCATCCTAACCAACTCAGCCACCCACATGTTATTCGGGTTTGTGTTAGACGACGTGCTTTGTCTACTCGCTATTGTCTCGGTTTCGTCCGAGCTCGCGCTTGGGTCTGAAATCCCTCTACCGGTCGGGGAGATAGCCTGCACATTTTCTACGTTCAGCATTGTCGCAGCGCAACTGAAATCTGGGATAATTCCGTTGCTTGTCTCACCCACGCCTGTCTCCTCTCTCTCCGCGGCTGCCTGATTAGTGTTAACTTCCTCTGCGCTTGACCTATTTATCCTCGCACCGTTCCTCGAGCGACCACGTGTTTCCACTTTGGATACTGGGATCATACTCTCGCACGAAGTACGTAGTTAATAGAGCTTCGCTCACGGAAAAACAAATTCCCTACCTTCGTGAATCCCGACGAATCATTTTTCGTACGCTAGCGCAAGGTATAATGACACGCAACCTAGCACAGTTGTCACACGCAGACTAAAACATTTATTATCACAAGCAATGTAATTTAAAATTCCTCAAAATACATGGATATAACACACAAAGAAAATTGCCCCCAAAATCACACAAATAAAATCACAAAAGCAACGCGGTATATGCAACGCAGTATTTGCAACGCTGATTATTCAAAAATTGGACTTGTGACACCTGTGGAAAATTTATCATTTATTAGTACATCCTAGCAATCTCACAGCATCACAAAAAAGGTTCCTAATTTGAACGAGATCCTCGACTAAAGGCAGGCCGGGGTGGCCGAGCGATTCTAGGCGCTACAGTCTGGAACCGCTTGACCGCTACGGTTGCAGGTTCGAATCCTGCCTCGGGCATGGATGTGTCTGATGTCCTTAGGTTAGTTAGGTTTAAGTAGTTCTAAGTTCTAGGGGACTGATGGGCTCAAAAGTTAAGTCCCATAGTGCTCAGAGCCATTTGAACCATCTGAGCCTTGGCTAAAAGGTCGCCATTATGCATGATACTTGCTTTCCGGAAACCCTTGACAGGCATCCTCAACTTGAAAATGGCACCTGTATCTTTTGTAAAAGACGCCTACGACCGTTTGCATGAGCAAATATCACTAAAAAATTTCTGATTATTGGTTAACTTTAAGTTGAAAGTTCGAATCACTTAACTGGAATGGTAACGGAAATAAGACGTTGCTGTGAGACAAAGAATTTTATATAACAACAACATTTATTTAAGAAAATGTGGGTTCCTGTAGTCATGTCCTAGTTCATGAACCACGGGCAACGTATGAGTGGCCAAGTAAGTGGTCCCAACAGTCGGGATACCAGTTACTTTGGAATAAGGCTGGGCATCTCGGACATATCTTAGGCGTGGTCACCTTTGCGCTCATACGGCAAAGACTACCAAATCCACCGGTTAGTCCCTCAACCGTTAGGGGTAAAACCCAATGGGACTCGGGGCAAGTAAGGCTAGCAAACTACTTCCCTGGTACTTTAAATATGATGATGGCAAAAATCAGAGCAAAATGCCTCGGACCTTTGGAGGTGACGAAGTCCCACCTCTAACTGACAAACCAGGGACTCCTAAGATACGACTTGGCAAACAAATGGTAATGAGATGGGGAGCTATTAATATCAATGGGGGCTACTCTGGGAAGAAGGTAGAGCTGGCAGAGGGTGCAAGTAAGATGGGGCTGGACATTTTAGCTGTTAGTGACATTCGGGTAAGGGGTGAGAAAGAAGAGAAAGTGGGAGAATACAAGGTCTACCTGTCAGGAGTCAAAGCCGGAATAGCACAATGAGGTGTAGGGCTTTACATCAGGAAAGAAATGGAACCCAGCGTAGTTGCAATAAGGTATGTAAACGAACGATTGATGTGGATAGATTTGACAGAGTCTAGCAAGAAAATTAGGATTGTGTCAGTATATTCGCATTGCGAAGGGACAGATCAATATAAGATGGATAGTTTTTTGAGGCACTCAGTGATGTAGCTGTTAGAGTAAAGGACAAGGACAGTGTTCTGCTCATGGGTAATTTTAACGCCAGGATTGGAAATCGAACAGAAGTGTATGAAAAGGTTATGGGTAAATTTGGAGAGGATATGGAGGCCAACAGGAAAGGGAAACAACTGTTGGATTTCTGTGCCAGTATGGGCTTAGTAATCACAAACTCGTTTTTTAAACATAAGAACATTCACCGGTATACTTGGGAAGGCAGGGGAACCAGATCTGTCATTGACTATATAATAACAGATCAGGAATTCAGGAAGGCTGTGAGGGACACACGTGTATTCAGGGGATTCTTTGATGGTACTGATCATTATTTAATCTGCAGTGAAATTGGGATTGTGAGGCGGAAAGTGCAGGAGGTCAGGTCCATATGTAGGAGGATAAGAGTGGAGAAACTTCAGGATAAGGAAATCAGGCACAAGTACATAACAGCGATCTCAGAAAGGTACCAGTTAGTTGAATGTAGTCAATTACAGTCATTGGAAAAGGAACTGACAAGGTACAGGGACACAGTACTAGAAGTGGCTAAAGAATGTCTTGGAACAGAAGTGTGTAAAAGTAGGATGAAGCAAACATCTTGGTGGAATGACACAGTCAAGGCAGCCTGTAAAAGGAAAAAGAAGGCGTATCAAAAATGGCTACATACTAGAACTAAGGTAGACAGAGAAAGTTATGTTGAAGAAAGAAACAAAGCCAAACAGATAATTGCAGCATCCAAGAAGAAATCTTGGGAAGACTTTGGAAACAGGTTGGAGACTATGGGTCAAGCTGCTGGAAAACCATTCTGGAGTGTAATTAGCAGTCTTCGAAAGGGAGGTAAGAAGGAAATGACAAGTATTTTGGACAGGTCAGGAAAACTGCTGGTGAATCCTGTGGATGCCTTGGGCAGAGGGAGGGAATATTTTGAGGAGTTGCTCAATGTAGGTGAAAATACGATCAGTAATGTTTCAGATTTCGAGGTAGAATGGGATAGGAATGATGATGGAAATAGCATCACATTTGAGGAAGTGGAGAAAATGGTCAATAGATTGCAGTGCAATAAAGCAGCTGGGGTGGATGAAATTAAGTCGGAACTCATCAAATACAGTGGAATGTCAGGTCTTAAATGGCTACACAGGATAATTTAAATGGCCTGGGAGTCGGGACAGGTTCCATCAGACTGTACAAATGCAGTAACCACACCAATCTTTAAACATGGAAACAGAAAAGATTGTAACAACTACAGAGGTATCTCTTTAATCAGCGTTGTGGGTAAAATCTTCTCAGGTATTGCTGAGAGGAAAGTGTGAGTATTAGTTGAGGACCAATTGGATGAAAATCAGTGTGGGTTTAGGCCTCTTAGAGGTTGTCAGGACCAGATCTTTAGTTTACGGCAAATAATGGAGAAGTGTTATGAGTGGAACAGGGAATTGTATCTATGCTTTATAGATCTAGAAAAGGCATATGACCGGGTTCCTAGGAGGAAGTTATTGTCTGTTCTACGAGATTATGGAATAGGAGGCAAACTTTTGCAAGCAATTAAAGGTCTTTACATGGGTAGTCAGGCAGCAGTTAGAGTTGACGGTAAATTGAGTTTATGGTTCAGAGTAGTTTCAGGGGTAAGACAAGGCTGCAACCTGTCTCCACTGTTGTTCATATTATTTATGGATCATATGTTGAAAACAATAGACTGGCGGGGTGAGATTAAGATATGTGAACACAAAATAAGCAGTCTTGCATATACGGATGACTTGGTTGTGATGGCAGATTCGATTGAAAGTTTGCAAAGTAATATTTCAGAGCTAGATCAGAAATGTAAGGACTGTGGTATGAAGATTAGCATCTCCAAAACGAAAGTAATGTCAGTGGGAAAGAAATATAAACGGATTGAGTGCCAAATAGGAGGAAAAGTTAGAACAGGTGGACGGTTTCAAGTACTTAGGATGCATATTCTCACAGGATGGCAACATAGTGAAAGAACTGGAAGCGAGGTGTAGCAAAGCTAATGCAGTGAGTGCTCAGCTATTATCTACTCTCTTCTGCAAGAAGGAAGTCAGTACCAAGACTAAGTTATCTGTGCACCGTTCAATCTTTCGACCAACTTTGTTGTATGGGAGTGAAAACTGGGTGGATTCAGGTTACCTTATCAACAAGGTTGAGGTTACGGATATGAAAGTAGCTAGGATGATTGCAGGTACTAGTAGATGGGAACAATGGCAGGAGGGTGTCCACAATGAGGAAATCAAAGAAAAACTGGGAATGAACTCTATAGATGTAGCAGTCAGGGCGAACAGGCTTAGATGGTGGGGTCATGTTACACGCATGGGAGAAGCAAGGCTACCCAAGAGACTCATGGGTTCAGCAGTAGAGGGTAGGAGGAGTCGGGGCAGACCAAGGAGAAGGTACCTGGATTCGGTTAAGAATTATTTTGAAGTAATAGGTTTAACATCAGAAGAGGCACCAATATTAGCACTGAATAGGGGATCATGGAGGAATTTTATAAGGGGGCTATGCTCCAGACTGAACGCTGAAAGTCATAATCAGTCTTAAATGATGACGATGATGATGATGAAAATAACTCCTTGATCACTCTCTTTACTTAATGGTGCAGTTATATGGAATGTTGGACCGTCATCAGTGATACAAAAAAAAAAATAGCAATTTTATGCAATCTGACTATCAGTCCTAACTAAGATGTCTATAGGAGCCATCACGCAGAGCGTCTATACTCACCAGAGTCTCAGCAGGGAATCCTAACCGTCTCCCCTCGTCCGGGGTCCACACACGGTGGCCGGAAGGGCTCAGAGAGTCTGCACAGATGCTATTAGCCAACTTAACGGGGTCTGCTAACTCGAGGGGAACTTATGTCTTTCTGGTCCAATGCAGTCGCACTCTACTTGATACGATGGTTGACTAAACTGCATCTCCCCATTCAGAGAACCCACGACAGACAGCCCACTCATGTCAGCAGACGACCCGCATTCACATTTGCAGACTGTACTAATAGTGATAATGTAACATAATTACGGATTAAAATTCGCTAAGTTTCGGAAGGGCACCCAGGTGTGTTTTGAGCATGTGACTCTTGTAACAAGCCATGTAGGGGCTCACATGGAGCCGTTACACTGTACTAGTTTTTACACATATCTGTTTGCAACAATCTGTAGTTGTTTCCCTATACGAACATTTCATGCTGTGTCTATAGCATTTACAGCACCTACGTACACGGAAGAGTATTGTGACAACCGATATACCTGTTCCAATGTATTTTACCGTTGAGATCTGTTTCACTTTAAAGGCTGATAAAAAGTGTTTGTCTTTTAACCCTAATTCTCCTTCCAAGTCTCTGAGTTTACGACCAGCTACTTTCAGATCATCTGAATTGTGTCACTGGGCGATCTTCTGGAATATCTAGGTCTGCCTCTGTTAAGCTGTCTTTACTTCTGACATTAGTATATGTTATTCATTCGAACTGTATAATTAACTTAGAACCATATCCTTTACATTTGTTTCAGGATTGCAGTGTTCCAAAACTCTTTAGCATTTTCTGATTATTACAAAATATTGTGAATCTGTCTGGTTTGAGTATTAAAAACAGCCCTTCATTGCTACCTATATTTGCCAAAATAATCTCGATAAATGTGACAATTCTGAGATTGCAATCTTCCGGTATCTTGCGAACTGGCTGTAGTAATCTTGCCTCCAGCGTCACGGTCAAACGTAGAGACTATCAAAAAACTTTGTTCATATGTAAGACTACCCTCATGTATAATTTTACAGTATTACTGACCTATGGTGCGTTTCGCGTACTCCGTTTTCGCATAGTCAATGATGAGAATCTCTTTTCCACTAGCAATATGCATGTACAGGTGTCTATTTGCTTCTGTTTCATGCGGTAAGGGTAACAATTTTAAATATTAAATTAATTGATCTCTACAAAGGTAATGTTCAAAACCGCCGGCCGGTGAGGCCGAGCGGTTCTAGGCGCGTCAGTCTGAAACCGCGCGACAGCTACGGTCGCAGGTTCGTATCCTGCCACTTGCATGGATGTGTGTGATGTCCTTAGGTTAGTTAGGTTTAAGTAGTTCTTAGTTCTAGGGACTGATGACCTCAGATGTTAAGTCCCATAGAGCTCAGAGCCAATTTTCGAAACTCAGGATATTACCAGATATAAACACGTCAAGGTCGATTACTCTTAGTAACTAATATCCACCATTTTCGGTAAATGCAATCGGAAACGTCTTGTGTCCTCCGTCATCTCGTATTAGTTCTAAGTATTGAAGTATTCGCTTAGGGTTAATTATATGAGGTCTAATACCCGATTTTGTGTGTTGGCTATTGAACTTATTAACTTATTGGATTATCTTGGTTAAACGCCGCTGTAAATTGAATTAACTGTCCATTCATTGTCGTTAATACCGAGAGATGCTGCAGTCTTGTACCAGTGCTGTTGGTGTATTCATTTATGGAGCTTTTCAGTTTCCTTTTACTTAGTATTTCTTCTTTATGTTCAATGTTGCTTACAGTCTGGTTAAACCGATCAATCGTAGTAACTGCTTCTGTCCTTCCATCACGATATCGATGTTACCTTTAAAATACGATGCATCGTCGGCATTTAATGTAACAGAAAATATTTTGGTGACTTCACCCACTAATTTTAATACTCCTCGTCGTCGCTTGTTCGATTTTTACTTTGTTTTTTGGCCTATCGAACTTCGTGCGTTTTCAGTTCTACTTTTGAGCCATTCTAAAGCTTTGTTCTCGAACTCACAATCGAGGGCGCTAATTTTTAACCCCTTTAATCTCCGTCTGCACATTTCTGTGGATCCTCTAGCTAATGGATGTGTTCATTCACATTTACTCTGTGATTCGTTCATATTTACATAACTTAAAAATGGCGAATGGCTCTGAGAACTATGGGACTTAACTTCTGAGGTCATCAGTCCCCTAGAACTTAGAACTACGTAAACCTAAATAACCTAAGGACATCCCACACATCCATGCTCGAGGCAGGATTCGAACCTGCGACCGTAGCGGTCGCGCGGTTCCAGACTGTACCGCCTAGAACCACTCGGCCACCCCGGCCGGCATTGTGTAACTTACTGTTCTCCATGTTAAGCTGTAGATGTTAGCTTTCCCAACTTATCGTAGCATAGCCCTAGTGAGTTCTTAATCATTTTTATCTAGAAACCATGCATTTCTGGATATATCTCTGCGTGATGAATCATTGTGGCTACTGCGATGAGCATTAGCACCCCCAGATAGTTTGTCTGCTTCATCTGTAATTTATAAGCACTCTTTGAGTTTGTTTTCATGTACGTTCATGACTTTACTCTTTCTTAATACAATGATAACATTTGTTACTTCAATATTCACAAAGGTAAAGTAGTTTTAAGTCTATGGGACTGATAACCTCACATGTTAAGTCCCATATGCTCAGAGCCATTTGAACCATTTTTGTCCTCTAAGTATTCTCTCATCCCGGACATTACGGATGGTGGAGCCACCTTCAAACCCCATCCCAGGCGTAACACATCGTGAATCCACCTCCAAACCCCAACCCAAGTGTGAATCGTGTTGGAGCCACCTTCGAGCTCTACTCTCTTCCTATCCTGGACCCACCCTGTACTATAAAGGCTATCTGCGAGAAACTGATACAGAAACATACAGGAAAATGGCGCAGTTGCTCCTGGTGTTTACAACTTTATTACTTTTACAAGAGAATTTAACATACATGGCCAGAAATGATGTCATGAACATGTGAGCAGAAGTGTTAGCATCTTGGATCTTTAGGGTACATTATATATAAAGGGAGCTTTGAAAACACATCGCTATGTAACACAGTGAAAGTTTTTGGTGGTTGGTGAACTATGTCGGTGGATTGATCTGTTTCTTTTGTACAATACTTGTAACCTGTGCAGAGTGGAGACACTACTACATTCATCTCCTGAAGCAGCATCGTTATGCAATTCAAAGTGTGATGTGCAGGAGATCAGGTAAGCTCGTCCTATATATATAACCTACGACGTGAGGCTGGCATCTTTCAATAGTTGGTCTTTAGCTATTAAGCAATGTCCTGACATATTAGACAAAGCTGGATTCTCTTGTACTGGCGACAGAGATGAATCCGTGTGTTCCCATTGTCGTGGAGGTTTGAAATATTAGAATAAAATAAATAACCCATGGGTTGAACACGCTGTGTGGTTTTTCCAAGTGCATGTTTGTGCCTCTTGCGAGGAGTAAGGATTTTGTGGATGATCTTTGTCAGAACAGAGTTGGAAAAATTACTGCAAAGGTTGCAGCTAATATTAAACCCCCATCAAATCTTCTGCAAGCAGCATCAGAGCACCATGTGACTGTGAGAGCTTCTGACAATGCACACCTGTGTAAAATCTGGTATCAGGAAGAAGTAGGAGTACTATTCTTCCCCTGCAGACATATTGCTGCGTGTATTAAATGTGAACCTACATTTACATCGTGTGCTGTGGGTCAGAGACCTGTTTTAGCTACAGTTAGAGCATTTTTGATGAATGCAACGATGTTGTAAGAGAGACACTGTTATTTTGTTATGTGCTTTTATACTTTGTTAATACACATTGTGTAGAATAAAGTATTATCGCTAAAACACGTTCTTCTCTTGTTTTCCTACATCAGTCACACTGAGTCTGCTCGTAATACAATAGCTTTGATTACACTGTGATACTAAAACCTCCTGACCCGTGTTGAATAATCTTGACTTTTAGTGCCGAAGCATGTAATTGACATAAAATACCACCATTCTGTCAATGTTTGCAGTCTTCCATGACGTTAAAAAAATAAATGACATCATTTCCCTCCCCAGTAGAGTACTATTTTAAGATATATGCTACACAGTTCCATATGATCCGGCAACAATTGTTTTGCAACATGTACACGCCACAAAGCTAGTACCGTTTGATTCTGTATTGGGATGTATTGCAGGGAGAAAAAGAAAATCTGAGTGCTGCCTATAGACACGCATAACATTAATTTGATGTAGTGTTACGCACCACGTGTACTCAGAACTGGCCGTTGGAAGTGCTTGGTTTCTTAATGTATGCACTGTAAGTTGTATGGAAGGATGATGTCATATCACAGTACTTTAATAAGGAGAAGTCTTGAAATATAGGGGCATTGCATTGTTTTCCATAGCCAGGAGCAGGGTGTACATTTGGTATGGATGCAGTGGGAATGTAAAAGCTCTATCTAAAATAGGGCTGGTTGACTTTGAAATGGGCCTTCATCCTGTGCTATTACAAAGGCCTTGTATAGATGACTACTAGCTTATGGATTCGGTTAATCAGAATAGATATCTGCGATTACATAACGTTTGGCAGAAACTTTACATCATCCTCCGCTAAAAAGAACGTCGTTTTTTAAGCTCTGATTTGTAACAGTGGAAATGGACTCTTTAAGTTTTATCGTGTCTAAATACTAGCGATACGGAGGTACGTTTCAAAAATGAGTATGGGATGTATATGGTATGGAAGACTGTAGTTTTGTTGTAACATTTGTTAATGGTGGGAGGCAGAACGATACACAGCACCACTGTATTTAAATAGCTCTTACAAACGTTCGGAGATTTGTTTGGATGTATCTCTTTCCATTGCGACGCTGGGTTGCTGGGTATTTTTTCCTTCTTAACAAATTACATTTAGAAATTGGAGGGGGGGGGGGGATTCGCTATGGATTTATATGGTACGGAAGGCCGTAGTTTTAATGCAATAATTGTTAACGGTGGGAGGGAGTACGACACACACCCATCATGGCTGTAAATACTTAAATGGCGACACTATATCACAAATAATTGTTTTGTGTGCTAGGATTTCTACATTTATGGCATTCAATACCTACTGGAGTAGGTATACAACCTTGCATTTAAGTTTCGTTGATTTTATAATGATTGAGTTAGCGAAATCACAAACAGCACATCTCCATCTCAAAGCTCCCGCCACCTCAAGGAAGACAATACCACAGATCTGCACCCGCTCCACTGCGACATGTACCACTTCCTCCAGACCACGTATGTGTATGACACTTTGATGCTTTAGGAATACGTTCTGTGATGACTCTCGAGCTATAAATTTTAACATAGCAGCACAAAGCACAATGAGTAGTGATAAACTAACATTGCTGCTTATGGAGACAGGACTGCCGAGACACAATGTGTCATACATACTCAACAACTGCTGCTTGATATACATGTCGGTTTGCTGCCCAGCTTCTCCCACTCTATTTGAAAGTGCCTCGCCTTCGTACCTCACTATCTTCCACTATAATTTTGAGGGCATTTTCAGCTTCAATCCTGACATTAACATGCGTAGACCCATTTCTTCTTAAATGATATGTAATAGTGAACAGTAACATCGATTCGACAACACAGCATTGCATCTTGAGATTAAAAACCTGGCGAGTCATCTCGACTCTAGTCCAGAGCCATCTACTGAATGTATTGTGTACTAAGAGAGCCGACAGGGTGTAATCTTTCTTTGTACCTGTCCCGTTGTGACACACTAAGCCACGGCTTCCAGTCAGCCAAGCTCTCGTGACCACGCATGCCGCTGGCTGTGGACCAGTGTCACTAACTCCTAGTGTGTCTAACTTCTAGTAAGATAATGAGCACTACACTGGCAAAAAATACCGTTTGACATATTTCCCACATTTCTGTTGGCTAGGATGCGTTTTACGACCCATAAATAAGTATAAGTGTGTTTCACTCGCCAGTGCTGTTGCTACACGATTCCTGTATATAGGAAGTATGGATTTACAGCAGCGTTTTCCCTTACCATCTACGCTCGTCCTGTCCGCCTCTCCCCCACCCTCACCGACGTTGGACTCACCATTGACCGTCACGTCACCTGGATCCCTCTGGCCGGATATGGGGGTTGCATCCCTCTACAATCCTCCACACCTACAAATCCTTAATCCGTCCCATCCTCTGTTATGCCAGTCCCTCCTGGATATCTGCCCTCCCCCTAACTTCTATAGGCCCTCCAGATCCTCGAGTGCCATGCAGCCTCCTGTCCCTCATGCGGATCCTCTATGGCCTGATTCGTTTCCCCCATCTGCTCCTTTTCCTTGAACATGTCTGTGTCCTCTACACCTCCCACCGACTTGATCCCTCTCATACCCTGGTTGCTCCTCTCCTCTCCAAACCCCACACACTGCTGCGCCTTCACTGTTGTGTCCCACTATCCTCCAACTCTACACCCTTCATCTTCTTTCCCAAGGTGGCTTCCATGAACTCCCCCTCCAAGATAATGCCCTCTCTCCCTCCATTTACGCCTCCTATCAGCTATGATTCTCACCTCTCCCTCCCTCCCTCTGTCCTTTTACTGGGCTCCCTCTTCCCCCCTTTCATCTGTTTTTCCTCCACCTACCCACTCCTTGACTCCATTCTCTCCCTCTGAGTCCGTTTTCTTTCCCCTCCACTGTCTTCCCACTCGTTTCTCGCAGCCACCCTGCTCTTCCCTTTTTCTGTGCCCTCTCCCTCCATCGGCTCCCCCCTCCCCTCTCCCTCTGTCTGGGTTCTCCCCTCCTCCCCTGTCATACCCATATGCCTTCGTACTCTATAAGTGAAGTGTTTTCCATGACTGTTCAGTGTTGTGCATCCC
Source organism: Schistocerca cancellata (assembly GCF_023864275.1). NCBI lineage: Eukaryota > Metazoa > Arthropoda > Insecta > Orthoptera > Acrididae > Schistocerca > Schistocerca cancellata. The sequence goes on from NC_064629.1 coordinate 575,823,986, forward strand.
CTTTTTAAAGTGCTGCAAACAGAAACCACACTGTCACCATGTTTTTTTAATTGTGCCTGTCTATTTGTTAAGTGTTTCAAGCAGCATCAATGACCTCTTAGCATTTTATGGTTTCTTCACAACTTTTTCGCCATGTACCAGTTTTAAACAGTCACCGTTTTATCACCTCTTTTTTGCAATGTCTCCTCATTGCGTTTTTTAACTTTATCTGTTATTCTGCTGCCAGCACATCCCAATCTATGGTTGGGGGATGGGGGGAGGGGGGGGGGATCGAAACACAATAAAGAAAAAAGAAATTACAGAAGCGCTGGGACTGTGGATTACTGTTCTAATATTATTACATGTCTTTATGTCTCTCCCAACAGCAACAATGTGCTTGTTGAGTGACAAGAGGCCATTTTTTCCTGCACTTCAGTAATAGACCAATGTACTGTTACTATTACTATTACCCATCCTTCCTACATAGGACCATTAGCTAGACTGGCTGCAGCAACTCTCTAATGCTAAATTAACAGCAAGAATATCCCCTCTATGCTCATCAGCCACTGATGAGACTGGCTGGAGCTACTCTCTATTGCTCGATCAATGGCAGCTTCCCAACTCATGTGCTTAACAACCAGGGGAAATAACTTGAATTTCCCACTGATTTGGAACTTCCCAGAATTTTCCCACTGATTTGGAATTTTGCACCAATTTCTGAATTTCCTGCCTACAGGAGGAGGGGAGGGGAGGGCTGCACCAGTATTCTGTTTCAGCCACCTTGGATTGTGATGTCACAATCAGACTGCACCAGTTTCCAAAGATTTTGAAATACACCGTTCCACACAGAAACATATAAACTGAATTTTTATAAGTAAAGAATATATTCTTATTATTATGTACTCTGCAATGCAATGTAATAACTGTTTGAGTTTACCACTAAAATTCGAATTTACTATGAAAATTTCAATTTCCCACCAGTTTTTTTTTAATTTCCTGCAGATTATTTTCGTTTTTCGCCAGTAGGGGATGTGGAGAGGAGGGCTGGGGATTTCCTAGAGTGAGAGGGGATAATTAATTTTCCAATTTAAATAATTAATTAAGTAATTTGGTATCAAAAATGTCATCATCGGTATAAAATTATCACATATACACAAGTGGGTAAGTAGAGGAGTGGGGAGTGGGGAGTGGGGGGGGGGAGGGTCCACTACTTGTATAAACTTGGCAACAGAACAGACTGCATTCATACAAACGTTGCCCCACTACTAATGTAGGACATACTGTTCCAATAATCGAACTTGGCGAGCCTGGTTAATGTCTAAATATGAAAAGATACTGAATGAACACCAACATTTAAGTATGGATTTATCCCCCTCAGAAAAAAATAAGTAAATTTGAAACAGGAGAACCATTATTATCGGCACTTCCATGGCCGCTGGTGGATGGAGCAATCTGGAAAGTGCAGCCTGAAGCAGTACATAATAAGTTAATACAGAATGCTGAAAGGAGACTGAACAAATACAATAAGGAAGCTAAGGAACCTGTGTACCAAGTCGGAGACTTCCTCTTTGGCAAATCATACCTCAGAAGCTTTAAAAGTGAGAAGGAATATAAAAAGTTTCTTACTGATAAGAAGACCTACTATTAATGGAACGCGTGCCTCATCAAGAAACGTTGTTAATGACAGGGCCAGTATCGGATGAAATTAATGGGTTGTATGGTGTAGACGAAATTAACCCTTTCCAAACAGCCGAAAGTAGGAAGCAGACAAAAGCTTATGAGAGCATTAACTGTAATTTCTTATGAAATTTGTAATAAAGTTGTTCGTAGATTTAAGTCAGTTAGCCACCAATAACGTAAGCTGTTGATAATGTAAGCAATTAACGCAGGGAGAGGGAGAAATGATTTCCCATAGCTTTTAAGGACAGAGCTCAAACGATGAAAGAAAGGAAAGATGATCCGCTAGCCACTAATCGGAAATACGTAATAGCTCAAAAACATAAACTGCAGAGTGGGCTAGTGTGACAGAAGGATACGCAGATGCTAAGTCTAGTAGCGAATGTCTGCAAAAACTGTTCTGAATAGTACCTAGACTTGAAAATAGTTATCTTATAAAAAAGGAAAAAAGTTATCTTTACGCATAGTACCAGAACATTTAGGGAGCAAATAATTAATAACAGTATATATTTCAGGCAGAGGGGACACCAAAGGCGCACAAGTACCTCACGGGCCTCTGTTAATCTGTGCGTAAAGGGAATGAGCGAGGTGAGCGGAAGATAGTAAGGACCACCGGCGCGCGGGACGTAAACTTCCGCGGTAAGGTATTGATAATGCCTTTAATCTGGGTTTGGGAAGATGCTATAGAAGTTTAGAGGCATCTCCCATATCCAAAAGACATGCCAATAGCACACAGAGATTGTTCAAATTGTACTTGAAAGTTGTAACCTTCTGATGTGGAAAATTAATTATCATTATTGAATGCGAGAAACCATAACTGTGAGTTGAATTTCCTGATATCTATTCGTAGTTAGAATAGGGACTGAAGCAAGGTAAGTGTAATAGCCGGAAAAGTATAATGACTTGGTGGATAACGCTGAACCTTTAAGTATTTTTTACTGGATAAGCTATGTTGGGATCCTTGAGACGCGAACTAGATGGTCAAAAAACAAGTGAAAGTAATTGAAGCTGAGGAAGAGAATAGATGTTGTACTTAGAAGTGTATGATGATATGATACGCAATAAAGACTTAGAGAAGATAAACGTACTTAAACAGAGATCGGTTTGGAAATCATTAGAGAGACAGAAGGGATTGTCCTGAGTCTGAAAATCTAAGAAGGATAGCATTACTCTTAAAACTTCCCAAACTGAGCTAACAAGGGGAGGATGTAGTGTAATCAGATATCAACACAGTCACACAACGTCAGCTAACACTCACTTTGCAGGTAATAATATACGATTATTATTATATTATACGTGTATGACGTCAAGTACTTAGTTGGATTAGTGTTAGTGTCATTTGTATGGTTGCAAAGTTTGAATTGTGTATTTACATGATTTCTTTTATCTGTTTCATGTCGAGGGCTAATGCATGAGTGGGTTTAATAGTGAATAATTAAATAGGAATGCGGGTACTATGAACAGCATAATGAAAGCATTATCATAGCCAAGGTAGTCACTAAACAAACACCAACCACAGTGGTAGAAGTTTGTGTCAGCTAGCTTGGCAGATGTGGAGAGACTGAAGAAATGTATTATGAGATAAAGGAATTATGCATACAGTTATGGGAGATGAAAATTTACGAAGGTTATTCGGAAAGTAAGGAACGATCGGTCGCGAAATGGAAACCATAGTGAAAATCCGATGAAGTTTTGCATAGGTGTGTTGGGCAGTGTCTCTAGTATGCACGTCGATCGTGTTACGGCGTTCTTTTTAGTTCTGAGCAAGCAGGGAGCACATCAAGATACCTAGAACAATAGTGTCTCCCGCCATGTATGAGGGCCTGGTGAGAAATTTTGGCTGAAGTTATGCAGCCAACATTACATAACTGTCATGCGTTTTCTTCTTCAAGACAATTCTCAGCCACATTCTGCAAGGGAAAAGAAAATGCTCCTGCATCGTTTTCAATTGGAAATGTTTGATTACCCACAATACAGCCCATAATTGTCTCCCTCTGAGTTTAATCTCTGCTCACATGAACCGTTGGCTATGAAGACAGCATTTTGGCACAGATAACGAGCTTAGGCCAGCGCAGAGAATTGGTGGTAAGCACTGGCGGCTGCCTTCTATAACGAGGGTATTGGAAAGTTTGTACAACGCAACGACAAACGTCTAAATCGGATCGGCGACTATGGAAATAAGTAGCTGGAAGTTGTAGCAAACTGTTGCAAATAAAACAGTTTTTATTTTAACTGTGGTTTCCATTTCGCAACCTATCGTTCCTTACTTCCCAATAGCCCTCGAAATTGTGATGGAGGATTGGAGTTTGATAGTAGGAAAATGAAGAGAAGAAAAAATAGAATGTAAATATGAACTGGGCGAGAGGAAAGAAAGAGGAAGCAGCCTTGCAGAAGTTACGCCAGAACAGAATTTAATCATCGCGAACACTTGGTTCAAAAAATGGTTCAAATGGCTCTAAGCACTATGGGACATAACATCTGGGGTCATCAGTCCCCTAGACTTAGAACTGCTTAAACCTAACTAATCTAAGGACATCATACACATCCATGCCCGAGGCAGGATTCGAATCTGCGACCGCAGCAGCAGTGCGGTTCCGGACTGAAGCACCTAGAACCACTCGGCCATAGTTAACACTTGGTTTAAGAATCATAAAAGAAGGTTGTGGAAGAGATCTGGAGTACCGAAATGTTTGAGATTGATTACATGATGGTAAGGTCGAGATTTCGGACCGGATTTTATAGTGTAAGACATCTCCAGGGGGAGACATGGGATCTAACCACAATTTATTGGTAATGAACTCTAGATTGAAACTGAATAAATTGCAAAAATGTAGGAAATTAAGGAGATGGGACCTGGATAAGTTGAAAGAACGAGAGGTTGCCGAGTGTTTAAGACGGAGCATTAAGCAACGATTGACTAGAACAAGGGAAAGAAATACAGTAGAAGACAAACTGGTAACTTTGAGAGGCGAAATGCGGAGATGAGGGCAGCAGAGGATGAAATGGGTAAACAGACAAGATTTAGTAGAAATTCTTGGATATCATGTGAGATATTAAATTTAAGAGATGGTAGGAGAAAATATGCAGCAAATGAAGCAGACGAAAGATAATAGAAAAGTTTCAAAAATGAGACTAACAGGAAATACAAAGGGGCAAAGCAGAAATTGCTAGAGGACAGATGTAAGGTTTTGAAAGAAAATTCCGGTAGGAGAAAGATAGATACCGCTTACAGGAAAATTAACGATGCTTTTGGAGGAAAGAGAAGCAGTTGTATGAATATCAAGCACTGAGATGGACAACCAGTTCTAAGCAAAGAAAGGAAAGTTGAAAGGTGGAACGAGTATACGACTATAGAGAATCTATGCAAGGGAGATGAGCTTAAAGGCAGTATTATAAAAAGGGAACAGTGTTTTATCCTCTGTTGCGGAGTGCTGAAACACGCTTTGAAATCACAACTTTTGATCAGTAACTAAAGAAACAGCTCTGATAAAGAACAGCTTCACAACTTCATAACAGAAAATTGTTTATTCTGGATAATACCATGAGGAGCGGGGAAGAGAGTTCGGTGCGGTCCTACGAGTTGAGGAGCTTGTAGGTAGCCACAGGTAACCACGGCAAGGTGGTGTCCACGACAGCCGCTGTTAGAATGGCAGTGGCGCATGTGGCTCTCGGCAAACACGGCACGTCAACTCGGCGGGCAGGGGGAGCGGCAGCGGTCACGCCAGGTGTCTCGCCACCTCTGCGCAGAGCGCGGACCTATGTAGTCGCCTGCAGGGGAATATAGCGCGGTATCACATGAGCACGCCGATCACAGTGCTTCGTGCAAATCTGGCGGACCCGGAAGAATTGGCGGCTCGATTGTATACAGTGCCTTGCTTCATCTACACTCCTGGAAATGGAAAAAAGAACACATTGACACCGGTGTGTCAGACCCACCATACTTGCTCCGGACACTGCGAGAGGGCTGTACAAGCAATGATCACACGCACGGCTCAGCGGACACACCAGGAACCGCGGTGTTGGCCGTCGAATGGCGCTAGCTGCGCAGCATTTATGCGCCGCCGCCGTCAGTGTCAGCCAGTTTGCCGTGGCATACGGAGCTCCATCGCAGTCTTTAACACTGGTAGCATGCCGCGACAGCGTGGACGTCAACCGTATGTGCAGTTGACGGACTTTGAGCGAGGGCGTATAGTGGGCATGCGGGAGGCCGGGTGGACGTACCGCCGAATTGCTCAACACGTGGGGCGTGAGGTCTCCACAGTACATCGATGTTGTCGCCAGTGGTCGGCGGAAGGTGCACGTGCCCGTCGACCTGGTACCGGACCGCAGCGACGCACGGATGCACGCCAAGACCGTAGGATCCTACGCAGTGCCGTAGGGGACCACACCGCCACTTCCCAGCAAATTAGGGACACTGTTGCTCCTGGGGTATCGGCGAGGACCATTCGCAACCGTCTCCATGAAGCTGGGCTACGGTCCCGCACACCGTTAGGCCGTCTTCCGCTCACGCCCCAACATCGTGCAGCCCGCCTCCAGTGGTGTCGCGACAGGCGTGAATGGAGGGACGAATGGAGACGTGTCGTCTTCAGCGATGAGAGTCGCTTCTGCCTTGGTGCCAATGATGGTCGTATGCGTGTTTGGCGCCGTGCAGGTGAGCGCCACAATCAGGACTGCATACGACCGAGGCACACAGGGCCAACACCCGGCATCATGGTGTGGGGAGCGATCTCCTACACTGGCCGTACACCACTGGTGATCGTCGAGGGGACACTGAATAGTGCACGGTACATCCAAACCGTCATCGAACCCATCGTTCTACCATTCCTAGACCGGCAAGGGAACTTGCTGTTCCAACAGGACAATGCACGTCCGCATGTATCCCGTGCCACCCAACGTGCTCTAGAAGGTGTAAGTCAACTACCCTGGCCAGCAAGATCTCCGGATCTGTCCCCCATTGAGCATGTTTGGGACTGGATGAAGCGTCGTCTCACGCGGTCTGCACGTCCAGCACGAACGCTGGTCCAACTGAGGCGCCAGATGGAAATGGCATGGCAAGCCGTTCCACAGGACTACATCCATCATCTCTACGATCGTCTCCATGGGAGAATAGCAGCCTGCATTGCTGCGAAAGGTGGATATACACTGTACTAGTGCCGACATTGTGCATGCTCTGTTGCCTGTGTCTATGTGCCTGTGGTTCTGTCAGTGTGATCATGTGATGTATCTGACCCCAGGAATGTGTCAATAAAGTTTCCCCTTCCTGGGACAATGAATTCACGGTGTTCTTATTTCAATTTCCAGGAGTGTATTTACTAACAGCCTCGTAGATGAGACAGCTTGCCCGCTAAACATAGACGGAAGAGTGGTGCTAGAACAATGCAAGGGGGCAGCCCTGCATACACAACAAAGAGCACGTGGATGAAGATGGGAAGGGGAATACGAGACTGCGAGGAGAATTTGTCATAGCACTAAAAGAGCTAAGTCGAAACAAAGCCCCTGAAGTAGACGACATTCCGTCAAAGCTACTGCTTGTCTTGGGAGAGCCAGCCATGGCAAAACTATTCCATGTGAAGTGTAAGATGTATGACACAGGAGAAATACCCTCAGATCTCAAGAAGAATGTAATCAATGCAATTCCAAAGAACGTAGGTACTCACAGGCGTGAATACAGCAATACTGGTGTGAATATTGCCGAACTATCAGTTTAATAAGTCATAGTTGCAAAATACTAACACAAATTATTTATGTGAGAACGGAAAATCTTGTAGAAGTCAACCGCAGGAAGGATCAGTTTGGATTGCGGAGAAATGTAGGAACACGCGAGGCAGTAGTAAACCCACGACTTCTCTTAAAGGATAGGTTAAGGAAAGGCAAACCTATGTTTATAGCACTTGTAGACTTAGATAAAGATTTTAACAATGTTGACTGTAATATTCTCTTTGAAATTCTGAAGGTAACTTTAGTAAAATATAAGGAGCGAAATGATATTTACAACTTGTACAGAAACTATACGGCAGTTGTAAGAGTCGAGGTCCATGAAAGGGAAAGAGTGGTTGAGAAGTAGGGTTGTTGCCTATCTCCGATGTTATTAAATTTCTACAGTGTCAAGAAATAAGGGAAACTACAGAAAAATTTCTGGTAGAAATTAAAGTACAGGGAGAAGAAATAAAAACTTTGAGGTTTTCCGATGACATAACAGTTCTGTCAGAGACTGAAAGGGCTTGGACGAGCCACTTGTAACGCAGCAAGTTATTATGAAATGTCATTTATTGCAGTAAGGCACGCAGCCGTCTAGTACGGTGGCTGCAGAATGGCTATGTTTTCCATCGCTTTGCTCACAGCACAGCTGACGCTGCCTGCCGTGAGAACTGCATAGCGTAACATTCAGTTGATATGAAGATTAACACCCTCTACTCCATATTAGTTATTATCCGACTTTGCTCAAATTTTTTACACAGCCTATTGTTATGGATGGAATGACGCTGTCAAAATTTAACATTTTTATTTATTATAGTTTTGGAGATAAAGAGAATTACCAACAAGTCCTGAAACCTACGGTAGTTTCCTTTAAAACCAAGTTAGGAACAATAACATATTGACTTTCATTATCATTTGAAGCCATTCCATAGTTATCAGTCCATAACACTCAATTAATTAGAATTTTCTTTCTAAAACTTTAGTCACTGTCCATTACTTAACACAAAAATCGGTCAAAAATATTATTTGATTATATTTTTCGATGTGCGTGTGTGAGAATGATTGAGGCAGTGTAGGTGGGACATACGTTAAAATTTAATGTTTCATTTTACGTAAAACCTTGTACAAACTAACCGTGAGAGTTATGTTGCAACCACGATTCAGGTGATGTATGTCGTTGTGTGCTTGCTTTTCTATAAAAGTAGCCGGAATGGAAGTTAGAGGTGGAATAAGTTTTGAGTAAACAAAATACAAGAAATTGAAGATTTGCTGACATTAATTACTATCAAATTAGTGACTGGATAAGGCAAGATTTTCCACGAGAATGATCTGTAAGGAAGCTTCTGATTGGTCATTTAGATCAACAGCCAATCAGAATTAAGCTGTTCCCGTGCGAAAAGAGGACTGGGGATATAGGAGGGTACCTCGAGAAGAGTCGCTTGCTAGCCGCTCTACAGATAACACGGTGTAAAATCGCTCCTAAAAAATACTCTGTAAGATGAAGAAATAGTGAACTAATTTCTGTTCGAACATATAACTGAAACGACTGGAGTTACAAACATTTTAATGAAAGTTTGGTGTTACTAAATCAAATAGTTTGAGAGATATGAGCGTGGCCGTAGTAACAACTCTGCGTGAAATGTTTCGTGCCCTGTACAGAATATTTTGGCGAGCTCCTGTTACGAAGAAGACCACTGAAATGACAGAAAGCTTAACTCGTGTATAGTTTTGGGTCTGTGACTGGTAGAACGTGAAAATTAGTCGGGTCGGACTTATTAAAACTCTGGCTGCTTTTCGAGTAAATATTTGTTGTACAGACAGTGAACTTTGAATAATAACGTTTTACCATATTAAATACGGAATTGGTAGCCATTTCATATGTTTCAATATGAATAAAAAGCAGAGTTAATCAAATTTATACGCTTTTGCAGGAACTGACTTTCAACTAAAGTTACGGGGCCTCTGAGTGGTAGGTATTAGGTGGTGGTTTCATCAACGCTGTTTTACACTGCCTAGCACGTATCTGCTACCACAGAGTGCGGGGACATCACTCCTGTTTTTGTACTATTTAATTTTTATAAGACTTTAAAATTACTCTGAGGGCTAGAAATCTATTCTGTGATTTTAACAGCGCTTCCAGATGTAGGTATCAAAAGATTTCCTTATTATTAGTGGAATAATATATATATATATATATATATACACATATGCCTCTTCGTTATACTAAACAAAAAGTTAGACATTTTAAGTAACAATTTAACAATTTATTTTTCCACTAAATTGACAGAAACAGACACAATGGAACACAGTGTCTGTAATCTAATCCATTGTTGCTACAGACACAGAATCCGCGGTGGGCTGCTGAATAAGATCTAGCATTTTGTTGCTGTAAACCACCGCGGTTGCCTGGGACCAGACCACCTCCCCGATGACAGGCAGCAGAGCCTCACTTGCTGTCAGTGACGACGCCTCCACAATGGATTACTTTTTTTCAAGCAAACATACTGTCTGTTGTCAACTGCATTTCTGCACAGCACTTGCAGCTATGAAAGAGTGTATTTGGGAATAATAGTGAATAACAGGAACGTGAGTGAAATCTTGAACAAAGGGAGGAAGGTAGTACTATTGGTCTCACATGGAATTTTCAGCTGGGTCTCAATATCATTCAGTCCATAGTAAAAAACTGTATCATGTTTTCGCGTAATCAAATTCATGTGTCGATGGACACGGAGGAGATGACAGATGGTACAACAGTGAGATCCCCGCTGTTTCTGCCCGTCATGAACTTCTTCGTGGGACACCTTGAGGAGCAAGCCCTGACCTTTGCGACATGTTTCTTCGGTACAATGGCGACACCTCCTGATACAGCCTGACGGTGAAAGTGTAGTGCAGTATTTCATCGATCACATGAACGGTGTCCATCCAAATATTAAGTTTATTACGGTCATACAGAGGGATGTCAAGCTACTTTCCATTGTAGTTTCAATTCAGTGGACTGCAGGAACCGGCTTGATCATCTTGTGTACAGGAAACAAACGCAGGCAGACTTTTACTGAAATGCAAATAGATTTCACCCCAACTAGTGCACAGGAAATCGGTCGTGAACACTTTAGTACACATACCATAGATTATTTATGACGACGACTATCTACAGCACTAATTGCTGCACTTACGACGCGTGTTCACATGAAACAGTTACAGCAGGAGTCATTGCTAACTCCTTCAAGTCCACTGAGGAAGGATGCCTCGCAAGTCGGCTAAAGAGGTCAATCCGGCTGCATTTCCTCCGTACTGTGGGAAATCATGCAGCAAGAAAGGACATATTCTGCAGCGACATGGACTGAGACCAGTGTTCCGGCCTACCTCCAAGATACAAGATATGCCCCTTTAAAGTCGACACATAGGTGGCATACAAATGAGAACGAAGCACTAGCCACAACGGGACCATGGAATGGTTCCGTTGAATAGTAATCACCACAAACGTTAAGACATTTTCCCACTGGGAAACGAGGCGATCAATTCCTGGTTCGTAGGGTGCGGTCGGACGCTGACAGATTGACAACCGTATCCACTCTTGCACTTCCTTGTCCAACTGAAACTGAAGTCCAAGCATGTCTTTCTTCAGGTATCCACAGATGAGGAAATCACACGGTGGATAATACGGACTGTACAGAGGATGTTGCAGTGTTTCCCAGCCAAATTACTGAAGTGTAGACTTCATCCGATTGCACTGTGAGGGCGGGAATTATCGTGCAGAAGGATGATTCTGGCTGACAGCATTCAGACAGCCAGAAGGCAAATAGCAAAGCCAACAGAGGGAATATCCCACATCCCACTGCCACAGAAATCCAAAACTGTTCACGAAAGTTTCAGGAAGGTTATGATGACCTTCTTCTTCGACTGCGGGGGATCTCTGTTTTTCGAGCTCCTAGAGCGTGGAACCACGATAAATACGCAACTCTATGAAACACTTTACAAAAACTGCGATGCGTCATAAATTCAAAACGTCCATTAACGCTGTCATACTCTTGCACGATAGCGCCGTTCCACACGCTAACAAGGGCTGAAGGTTGCGCTTCAGCGATTTGGTTGGGAAATACTGCAACATCCTCAGTACAGCCCTGATCTTTTACCGTTTGATTTTCACATCTTTGGCGACATGATGAAGGGCATGCGTCGATGTCAGTTCCAGTCGGACGAGACAGTGCAAGAGTGGGTGCGGTTGTGAATCCCTCAGCAGCCGACCACATTCTATGAACCAGGAACTGAGAGTCTCGTCTGCCAGTGGGAAAAATATACTAACTTGCGTGGGGATTATCTTTGAATGGAGCAATTCTGAAGTTCCATTGTGGCAGATATTCAATTTTCATCTTATTGTCCCTCAAGCTCTTCTTGCAATAGTATCGAAGGAAATTGACGGAGATCCGAAATGTGAAATGATTTGGGTGAAGGTCGCGGTTAAAGCAGGCTCAGACATGGTAATTGGATGTCTCTATAGCCCCCCTGGCTCAGCAGCTGTTGTGGCTGAGCACCTGAACGATAATTTGGAAAATATTTCGAGTAGATTTCCCCACCATGTTATACTTCTGGGTGGAGATTTTAATTTGCCGGATATAGACTGGGAGACTCAGACGTTCATAACGGGTGGCAGGGACAAAGAATCCAGTGAAATTTTTTTAAGTGCTTTATCTGAAAACTACCTTGAGCAGTTAAACAGAGAACCGACTCGTGGCGATAACATATTAGACCTTCTGGTGACAAACAGACCCGAACTATTTGAAAAAGTTAACGCAGAACAGGGAATCAGTGATCATAAAGCGGTTACGGCATCGATGATTTCAGCCGTAAATAGGAATATTAAAAAGGGTAGGAAGATTTTTCTGTTTAGAAAAAGTGACAAAAAGCAGATTTCAGAGTACCTGTTGGCTCAACACAAAAGTTTTGTCTCAAGTACTGATAGTGTTGAGGATCAGTGGACAAAGTTCAAAACCATCGTACAATATGCGTTAGATGAGTATGTGCCAAGCAAGATCGTAAGAGATGGAAAAGAGCCACCGTGGTTCAACAACCGAGTTAGAAAACTGCTGCGGAAGCAAAGGGAACTTCACAGCAAACATAAACATAGCCAAAGCCTTGCAGATAAACAAAAATTACGCGAAGCGAAATGTAGTGTGAAGAGAGCTATGCGAGAGGCGTTCAATGAATTCGAAAGTAAAATTCTATGTACTGACTTGGCAGAAAATCCTAAGAAATTTTGCTCTTATGTCAAAGCGGTAGGTGGATCAAAACAAAATGTCCAGACACTCTGTGACCAAAATGGTACTGAAACAGAGGATGACAGACTAAAGGCCGAAATACTAAATGTCTTTTTCCAAAGTTGTTTCACAGAGGAAGATTGCACTGTAGTTCCTTCTCTAGATTGTCGCACAGATGACAAAATGGTAGATATCGAAATAGACGACAGAGGGATAGAGAAACAATTAAAATCGCTCAAAAGAGGAAAGGCCTCTGGACCTGATGGGATACCAGTTCAATTTTACACAGAGTACGCGAAGGAACTTGCCCCCCTTCTTGCAGCGGTGTACCGTAGGTCTCTAGAAGAGCGTAGCGTTCCAAAGGATTGGAAAAGGGCACAGGTCATCCCCGTTTTCAAGAAGGGGCGTCGAACAGATGTGCAGAACTATAGACCTATATCTCTAACGTCGATCAGTTGTAGAATTTTGGAACACGTATTGTGTTCGAGTATAATGACTTTTCTGGAGACTAGAAATCTGCTCTGTAGGAATCAGCATGGGTTTCGAAAAAGACGGTCATGTGAAACCCAGCTCGCGCTATTCGTCCACGAGACTCAGAGGGCCATAGACACGGGTTCACAGGTAAATGCCGTGTTTCTTGACTTCCGCAAGGCGTTCGATACAGTTCCCCACAGTCGTTTGTTGAACAAAGTAAGAGCATATGGACTATCAGACCAATTGTGTGATTGGATTGAGGAGTTCCTAGATAACAGAACGCAGCATGTTATTCTCAATGGAGAGAAGTCTTCCGAAGTAAGAGTAATTTCAGGTGTGCCGCAGGGGAGTGTCATAGGACCGTTGCTATTCACAATATACATAAATGACCTGGTGGATGACATCGGAAGTTCACTGAGGCTTTTTGCAGATGATGCTGTGGTGTATCGAGAGGTTGTAACAATGGAAAATTGTACTGAAATGCAGGAGGATCTGCAGCGAATTCACGCATGGTGCAGGGAATGGCAACTGAATCTCAATGTAGACAAGTGTAATGTGCTACGAATACACAGAAAGATAGATCCTTTATCATTTAGCTACAAAATAGCAGGTCAGCAACTGGAAGCAGTTAATACCATAAATTATCTGGGAGTACGCATTAGGAGTGATTTAAAATGGAATGATCATATAATGTTGATTGTCGGTAAAGCAGATGCCAGACTGAGATTCATTGGAAGAATCCTAAGGAAATGCAATCCGAAAACAAAGGAAGTAGGTTACAGTACGCTTGTTCGCCCACTGCTTGAATACTGCTCAGCAGTGTGGGATCCGTACCAGATAGGGTTGATACAAGACATAGAGAAGATCCAACGGAGAGCAGCGCGCTTCGTTACAGGATCATTTAGTAATCGCGAAAGCGTGACAGAGATGATAGATAAACTCCAGTGGAAGACTCTGCAGGAGAGACGCTCAGTAGCTCGGTACGGGCTTTTGTCAAAGTTTCGAGAACATACCTTCACCGAAGAGTCAAGCAGTATATTGCTCCCTCCTACGTATATCTCGCGAAGAGACCATGAGGATAAAATCAGAGAGATTAGAGCCCACACAGAGGCATACCGACAATCCTTCTTTCCACGAACAATACGAGACTGGAATAGAAGGGAGAACCGATAGAGGTACTGAAGGTACCCTCCGCCACGCACCGTCAGGTGGCTTGCGGAGTATGGATGTAGATGTAGATGTAGATGTCCCCAGCGTGCATGGAGCCCCACCGAATGCGGCAGCACCTATATACAGGGTGTTACAAAAAGGTACGGCCAAATTTTCAGGAAAAATTTCTCACACACAAAGAAAGAAAATATGGTATGTGGACATATGTCCGGAAACGCTTAATTTCCATGTTAGAGCTCATTTTAGTATCGCCAGTATGTACTGTACTTCCTCGATTCTGATGATCAAATTGTAAATGTTCACAATCAACATGTGTGGGCTGACGAGAATCCGCACGCAATTGAGCAATCACGTCATCAACACAGATTTTCTGTGAGCGTTTGGGCAGGCACTGCTGGTGATGTCTTGATTGGGCCCCATGTTCTTCCACCTACGCTCAATGGAGCACGTTATCGTGATTTCATACGGGATACTCTACCTGTGCTGCTAGAACATGTGCCTTTACAAGTACGACACAACATGTGGTTCATGCACGATGGAGCTCCTGCACATTTCAGTTGAAGTGTTCGTACGCTTCTCAACAACAGATTCGGTAACCGATGGATTGGTAGAGGGAGACGAAGTCCATGGCCTCCATCCTCTCCTGACCTCAACCTTCTTGACTTTCATTTATGGGGCCATTTGAAAGCTCTTGTCTACGTAACCCCGGTACCAAATGTAGAGACTCTTCGTGCTCGTATAGTGGACGGCTGTGATACAATACGCCATTCTCCAGGGCTGCATCAGCGGATCAGGGATTCCATGCGACGGAGGGTGGATGCATGTATCCTCGCTAACGGAGGACACCACACTTGCTAGGTGGTAGCCTTTAAATCGGCCGCGGTCCGTTAGTATACGTCGGACCCGCGTGTCGCCACTATCAGTGATTGCAGTCCGAGCGCCGCCACACGGCAGGTCTAGAAAGACTTCCTAGCACTCGCCCCAGTTGTACAACCGACTTTGCTAGCGATGGTTTACTGACAAAATACGCTCTCATTTGCGACGATAGTTAGCATAGCCTTCAGCTACGTCATTTGCTATGACCTAGCAAGGCGACATTACCAGTTACTATTGATACTGAATCATGTACAGTTAAGAGCGACGCTCATCATTAATGGATTAAAGTTGAGTATTCCACCAGCTACATCCGTTTTTCTAAATTCTAATTTCCTTGACCTGTTCCAGACCTCACGCCAGCCTGCATGAGCTAAAATGCGTGCCTTTCGGCTTCCTCTAATATCACGGTGTTGGCTCTCCTGCCAACCCACAACATTGGCGACGAGACAACACTGCGTTCTTAAGTATGCTGCCCTGATTTAATTGTGTAATGGCTTCGCCACCATCTCCAGATGTACTGTCCGAATTTTATCGCTTACAGAATCAGTAGACGCAGGCCTTACTGGATGCTCTTGGACAGCTCGTCCAGGGTCAATGTGCAATGCAAAACGATGCAGCAGCCGCCGCTCCACCGCTAACGCAGCCACAACACGCAGTTGCACCAACTTCTTGTCCTTTTGATGCTGCACTGGAAAGCTGTACGGAGTGGTCACTACAATTTGGATTCCATCTCGCCGCCTCCAGAATTCAAGGTAACGAGCGGCAGCCTTTTTTGTTATCTTCTGTTGTGGTGACCACACACCGTGTGATAGTCAAATTATTTCCCCGACGCGACGTAGCAGCTCTGTCCCATGAAGAAATTTTGCCTGCATTAGATGCATATTTCAAAGAATTAGTCAATGTAGTTGCGAAAAGGTATAGCTCCTTTCGTACAAAATGTACGGCAGGTCAGACTAATAGGGAGTGGGTTACAACCTTGCAAGGCCTTACTAGGGATTGTGCTTTTGAGTGTCAATGTGGACTCCCTTATTCAGATGCTATGGTACGTGATGCAATTGCACAGAACGTTTCTGATGTTCGTATAAGGGAACAGATTTTGAAACTAGTCAATCCCTCCCTTCAACCAGTGATGGACATATTGGATCGGCAGGACACACTTGACTTTGCTCAGGAATCATTTGAAACTTCGCCACCCGTGTGTCAGGTTAACCGGCCCGCCGTGCGAGCTGCACGGAACAGTAAACAGTCCTCGCGCCCGGCTGCGCCACTGCTGCCAGGCTCTCAGCCACGTGTACCGCACCGGCAAGCAAAGGCAGTGCTAAAATTGTGCCCGCGGTGTGCTACTAGACATTCGCATGAGAATTGCCCGTCACGCCAAGCTATTTGCTTTTACTGTAATAAAAAAGGACATGTTCAAAGTGTTTGCCAGAAAAAGGTTCTGATCAGAAACTCAAAATCATTCCAGGCCCTTTGCTTCGCAACGGAAGAGGAATCGAACCAAGGATACTCAGGCTCGCGAAACTTCGCCCATGGAAATTGATATCGTTCATTCCACTCCGCCCAGTGCCACTCTCTCTCACAGTGACTGTGTTCGTCCCACAAATAGTGTGCGTCGACATTGCAGGAACTCCCGTCAAGTCGCAAGTGATTTTGTACCAGTGTCAGTTCACGCTGCACGAGACAGTCGCTCTTGTCGTCAGCAGGGCAACAAACTTTTTGTGGACTTGGACATTAACGGCAAAGTGATACCATTCCAGCTCGATACTGGGGCTGCAGTTTCACTGATCAATCAAGACACTTACAAACTGCTGGGCACACCTCCGTTGTGTGCCGCAACTGTTAAGTTAACTAGCTATTCAGGTCAAGAAATCCCTGTGTTAGGACAGTGCAGCCTTCTTGCAACATACAAGGGGCAAACAGAACTTGTGGCATTTTACGTCCTTCGTTCTTCTGATGCAGTGAACTTGTTTGGTTTCGATTTATTTCAGTTGTTTAACTTGTCTATAGTAAATCAGGTCCTATCAGTGAACCAGACTCTGCCTTCCGACAGTGTTTCTCGTCTATGTGAAGAATTTGCAGACATTTTTGCACCGGGCCTCGGTTGCGCTAAGAACTATAAAGCACATTTGGAACTGAAATTTTTCAGAGCGTGCGATGTTCCCCACGCATTGCGTGATGAGGTCACAAGAACATTACACGAATTGGAATCACAAGATGTAATTGAACGTGTGCAGGCTTCTGTCTGGGCATCACCCTTAGTAATTTTGCCAAAACCTTCCGGAAAATTGAGACTTTGTGTGGACTTCAAGGCAACAGTGAATCCACAACTAGTGACTGCAACTTTTCCTTTACCCCGCCCAGAAGATCTTTTTGACAAACTGTCCCCGGGTAAATATTTTTCGAAGTTGGACCTAGCAGATGCGTACTTCCTAATACCGGTGGACGAAGAATCCCTGCGCGTTTTGGTGGTTAACACGCATCTTGGTTTGTATCGATTCAAACGACTGCCATTCGGATGTGCATCCGCCCCTGCATTGTTTCAGCAATATCTACAAACTGTTTGTGCGTCGGTCCCTACTGCAGCAAACTATTTGGACGATATTGTGATCTCCGGAAAGACGGAAGAAGAACATTTAGACAATCTCCGAACATTATTTCATGTCTTGCGACAAAATGGTCTTCGCTTGCGGAAGGACAAATGTGTGTTTTTTGCTCGTGACTTACCCTACCTGGGACATGTACTCAATGCCCAAGGCATACATCCCAGTCCAGAGCACCTACATGCCATACAAGACTTGCCTTCGCCGCAGAATTTGAAGCAGCTACAGAGTGTGCTGGGCAAAATTAACTATTATCATCGCTATGTTCCCCATGCCTCTTCCATTTCAGTTCCGCTTCATCGCTTACGCCGTAAAGGTGTTCCGTTCGTCTGGACGACGGAATGCGAACGCGCCTTTCGCCAGTTGAAATCGGCATTGCCTTCCAATACTTGCCTTACGCCATTCGATCCCCGGAAGACCCTTTTGTTGATGCTGGATGCATCGGATATCGGGATCGGTGCTGTGCTTGCGCACAAAGATTGATCGCACGATCGCCCTATTGCCTTTGCGTCCATATTGCTCTCGTCTGCACAAAGAAATTATTCACAGATCGAGAAAGAAGCATTGGCTCTCGTATTTGGTGTTACAGAGTTTCATGATTTCTTGTATGGTCTTCACTTTACTATCAACACAGACCACAAACCTTTGACATGGCTTTTTCATCAGACCAAGCCTGTACCTCCACGTACAGCGCAGAAATTCATTCGCTGGTCTATTTTCCTCTCGCAGTACCCCTTCGATATCTTGTAACGGTCCACTGCTAAGCACGGAAACACCGATGCGTTGTCCCGTTTGCCTGTTGCTGAGGATAGAGCATTCAATTCCTCCGAACTTGCTTGCATGTTCATCGATTCGGAAACCGATGACGTGGTCGAATCGCCACAGCTGCCGATCCTGTCCTTGCTACCGTTCTGCGTTTTGTTGCTACGCAATGGCCCTTGTCAAAGTCACGGATCGGGGATCCGTTGGTTCGCTGATTTTTTGCTCACAAGGAGAGACTTTTTGTTCGACGTGGTGTTTTGCTGTTGCGTTATGATCATGATCAGTCCAGGGTCGTGGTCCCAAGTTCGTTACAGTCCTCTGTCTTACAGCTTCTCCACCAAGGACACTGGGGTATCGTGAGAACGAAACAACTTGCTCGTCAGCACTGTATTTGGTTCGGAATCGATGCCGCGATTACGAATATGCGCTCTTCTTGCATGGTGTGTGCCGAACAACAATCAGCACCACAGCGGAAATTCTTTGCATGGCCAAAAGCCACTTCCCCTTGGCAACGCTTACACATCGATTTTGCTGGTCCATTCTGGAATGTTCGATGGCTGGTTGTGGTAGATTCATTCAGTAATTTTCCTTTTGTTGTCCGGATGTCTTCCACGACGTCATCTGCCACCATCCAAGCGTTATCTGCTATCTTTTGCATTGAGGGTCTTCCACAGACTACTGTTTCCGACAATGGCCCACAATTCATGTCCGCAGAATTTCAGTCATTCTGCAAGGCCAATGGTATTCAACATCTGACGTTCGCGCCGTTTTCGCTACAGTCAAACGGTGCCGCTGAAAGATTGGTCAGGAATTTCAAGTCACAGATGTTGAAGTTGAAAGAGTCGCATTC
The DNA here is from genome assembly GCF_023864275.1 of Schistocerca cancellata. Taxonomy (NCBI): domain Eukaryota; kingdom Metazoa; phylum Arthropoda; class Insecta; order Orthoptera; family Acrididae; genus Schistocerca; species Schistocerca cancellata. Next base: position 575,843,326 of record NC_064629.1, read on the forward strand.
TCGGGAGGACGCGTTATTGCTCTTTTTGTCCTCGTATCGCTCTCAGCCCCGCGATGGTCTCTCGCTAGCTGAGTTGCTTCACGGGCGCCCTCATCGCACCTTGATGGCTTTGCTGCATCCGCCGCATCAGGTTCCTGTGCAGCGGCAGACACCTGCTTTTGCCCCAGGCGACGTTGTCTACTGACGCCACTATCGAGGTTCATGGCGTTGGCTCGAAAGCGCATTCTTCGCTGCCTCGGCCGTGCTATGTATCTGGTTTTGGGGGCCTCTGGTGAGGTGCGTCGGCATCTCAAGCAGTTGCGCCTCTGTCGTCGCACGGGATCTGCCGCTCCCCGTCTGCTTTCAGCGACGGTGCCGTCCGGTCAGCGCCCTGGGGACCCATCTACTGGCTCGCCTCGGCCCCAGGTGTTACCGACGCTGCCTTCCATTTTGCCCCATGGCGACGCGCCGCCGCCGCCGCCGCCGCCGCCGCTGCCGCCTGTTCTCCCGCCGGCGACGCCCGCAGTGGACGCGTCGCTGCAACCGCCGGGCGCCTCCCTGGGTCACGCGCCGCCGATCGCTTCTCGTGACCAGTTGTCCTCCGACATGGAACTCTTGCCCGCTACGGACCGTATGTCGTCTTCGCCCGTAGGGTACCCCGGCCCGATGGAAGTCGACCCTTCGGCCCCTCCTGTCTCTCTGCGGGCGCATACACCGCATGTTGGCGTGCACCCTGGAGCAGGTTTTCAGGCGTTTCCTAGCTCCCCGCGGTCCGAATGGCAGGGTGCGGGTGGCACAGCCTCGTCTGTTGTTAGGCTCACCACCTCGTCGCAAACGTCAACATGGGGTCCTCCCCACGGCGGGCGGATGCCTTATGCCACAACCGTCCGCCAATTTGCGGGGGAGGAATGTGGTGTCACCGCCAGACACCACACTTGCTAGGTGGTAGCCTTTAAATCGGCCGCGGTCCGTTAGTATACGTCGGACCAGCGTGTCGCCACTATCAGTGATTGCAGACCGAGCGCCGCCACACGGCAGGTCTAGAAAGACTTCCTAGCACTCGCCCCAGTTGTACAACCGACTTTGTTAGCGATGGTTCACTGACAAAATACGCTCTCATTTGCCGAGACGATAGTTAGCATAGCCTTCAGCTACGTCATTTGCTACGACTTAGCAAGGCGACATTACCAGTTACTATTGATACTGAATCATGTACAGTCAAGAGCGACGCTCATCATTAATGGATTAAAGTTGAGTATTCCACCAGCTACGTCCGTTTTTCTAAATTCTAATTTCCTTGACCTGTTACAGACCTCACGCCAGCCTGCGTGAGCTAAAACGCGTGCCTTTCGGCTTCCTCTAATATCACGGTGTTGGCTCTCCTGTCAACACACAACATTGAACATTTGCTGTAACAAAGTGTTTGAAGTCACGCTGGTACGATCTGTTGCTGTGTGTTTCCATTCCATGATTAATGTGATTTGAAGAGAAGTAATAAACTGAGCTCTAACACGGAAAGTAAGAGTTTCCGGACACATGTCCACATCACATCTTTTCTTTATTTGTGTGTGATGAATGTTTCCTGAAAGTTTGGCCGTACCTTTTTGTAACATCCTGTAGGTCAAACTATTCGCTGTATGGCAGAGCGTTTTGCTCAGCGCACGACACGTATTAAACAAAGGAAGCTTGGAGAAATCAGCCATACAGTAACATCTCTTAGAATTGAGCATCGAACACAATTTGAATAGGTGAGAGTTTGGCTCATACGTCATGTAGGTATTCCATTGTTACAGAGGCGGGGAAGATTAGAATAAACCGCCACAAAATTAACAGATACCAGGGATAAACACTTAGTAGGGCATGGAAGAGGGTTAAGGATATCGAGTGAAAGCAAAGTCGGATTCTTCAAGATTGTAGGGTGCCGTGAGTAGCAGATTCAAATGTGGCGAAGGCCCCTCGCGCCAGCTTACGTCACTGGACTGGAGCTGGTATGAGCTGTCCAACTCGCCATCCGCGCATGCGTCAGCTTGGTCCTCTTTGGACGGTTCCTGACGCTACTATCGCGTCTACATAAGCGGAACACAGTGTCAACAACTACTATTCAACACGATCAGTTGGCGGAGAGCAGAAGTTCCACCCCGCCTCCACAACAAGCAAAACATCGTGTCATCTGCTCCTTCGCAAACGCTCCATAGATCAGTCATCTCTATCAGTCACACAAAACTGTAAACTGTCATGCTCATCCCACTTGCTCTCTGCAGATGTCACCCGTTATAATTCTGCAGTTCATCATCATTTTCTACGTGCCATTGATCGGCAGGGAAACCCTCCGTCCCTCAATCCTGTGTCCTTCGTCCATAGGGACTTCTACAGTCCAGGGCCTGTGGAGCACCCTGGTGATATGCGGCCGTTTAGGTTAGAACGAGAAGTCTGTAGGAACTCTTGTAATGTTAACGACAACGAACTGGCACCCCCTCAGTCCGGCACTACTGGTCCTGTTCCTCCGCCCAGCCATAGGAAGACAACCAGACAACCCAGACCATGGAAACCCCTGCTCTCAGTGCCCTCGGAAACATCACAGATGCTAGAAGACCACTGACTCTAAGGCTATCGACTTACGAGCTCTCTTCTGTAAACGTGAGGTATTAGACGTTGTAGAGGCGGTGTAGACTCAGCTGTCTCCTGTGTCATTTTCGGCCAATGACGACGACGGCGATACCCTCATCGACATGGAAGAAGCCTGTGAAATCAGTGTGACTACTCAATATACATTTGTGGGAATTCCTACTGACGACACTGATGCTTCTTTTCACACAGCAGCGTCACGAAACGCCAACAACGTCAAGACACGTCAAGTGCCTCCTATCATTGTGTATGACGCCACGAACTTCCCCTAGCGGATTAACCAATTCAAAAATCAATTTGATGATAATTTCACCAGAATTAGTTAAAACAGCCTGCAGACCGCCAACTCATGCATCATAATTTACAAGCACGACATATTCTCGACACCACGAAGATTTTATACATCATTATCAGACATCTGCAACCTAACACACTGAGTCGAGGAGGCGTTGGAGAATGAAGGCCACACAGTCCCGTCTTATCATGATGCATAAGAATATTGACGATGGCAATGACAAACTCACTGATGTTTGGATGCCAATCCTCGTACTTGCTTTAGTCAGTACTACCACCACCCATTAAGTCTACAAGATCAAGTCCCTTCTTCACATTAACCTGTCGATGGTGTCTTAATAGAAATCACATGGTATGATTCAGTGGTACATTTGATAAGGCTTTGGCCGTAGAGCTAAGAATTATAGTTGCTCGCTGTGTAGCGTAAAATACGTCAACGATCACATGACAAACCTTTGTACTAAGACACCTCAACAACTACCCAAGTGCTGTAACTCAGCAACATCATCCAGCAAATTACAGGAAGCGTGAAGTATATAAGAAACTTCTGGTGGCGCAGAAATCCAAGTCCAACCAAGGCGAAACCACCGGTGCGCAACGAGCTGCACGTGCACTCACTCTGGCGAGCCTTCCAATGGTGCTGAAGGCTCAACCACAGTTCCCTCGGCCCAGCTGCAGCCCTCAGCTACTAGGCGTGACCGTCAACCTGATTAATCTCTCCCTCCAGCTCTGGCTCCGTCCACATCACGGTAGACGGCATCTCTTTCACCTCAGGCTTCTTCTGCTGTTCCTTCTTCTCTCTCTCCACCTCATACCCTCAAATGTTACACCATCTTATGAACCTGGCTGCACTACTCCGATAGTTTAACCTCTCCAAGCACTACACCATGGTAAAATGGAAATGTCGTGTGGCTAGGGCCTCCCGTCGGGTAGACCGTTCGCCTGGTGCAGGTCTTTCAATTTGAGGCCACTTCGGCGACCTGCGCGTCGATGGGGATGAAATGATGATGATTAGGACAACACAACACCCAGTCCCTCAGCGGAGAAAATTTCCGACCCAGCCGGGAATCGAACCTGATCCCTTAGGATTGACAGTCTGTCACGCTGACCACTCAGCTACCGGGGCGGACTACGGGTTAAAACGGCTATCAAGCCTCAGAATTCAGCACTGGCCAGCCTCTCTAAGTTGATGATCTGGTGTTCGCATTTGTGACCTATTTCAACAGTGGCCCTTAAGAACACACAGCCTTTTCGTGTTATAAAGAAGAGAGAAGAGTGCCAACGGCATTCTACGTCATTAGAAAATTCTTGAAGTGTTAGTAAGTAACCATGGTGTCGATGTCGCCTTGATTTCCGAATCACATCTCAAGTATCATCACATCTTCACGGGCCGAAATTTTCGTTCTTGTAGAGCAGTCAGGGCTAACTGTCCATGACGAGGTATCCTCGTCCTGGTGAAGAAAGATGTTCCGCACAGGCAACTGATTATCCTACCACTTGCAAGAATGGAGGCCAATCACTTGCAGGAATGGAGGCTATCCCGATTAAGCTATTACTTAAACAGATACTCACGCTCATTTTCTCCTACCACCCTCCAGCCCATGCTCTCCCAAAGACTGATGTGGATTTTCTTTCGTTACGCCTTTGGAACCAGGTGTTGTTGGGCGGCGACTTCAACTTAAAGCATAGCGCTTCGCACAGCCACTTGAAAGACGACAATGGCCGATGGCTACTTACGTTTGTCGATGCATATCATGACCTTCGTATCATCGCACTTTCGTAACACTGCTCTCCATCGCCCAGATATCTTAGACATCTTCATCGCTAAAAATATCATGTGGGCCCTTACATCTCAGTCAAATGGTTCAAATGGTTCTGAGCACTATGGGACTTAACATCTGAGGTCATCAGTCCCCTAGAACTTAGAACTACTTAAACCTAACTAACCTAAGGACATCACACACATCCATGCCCGAGGCAAGTGCTCCGCAGTATCCTTTCTTTCAGGAGTGCTAGTTCTGCAAGGTTCGCAGGAGAGCTTCTGTAAAGTTTGGAAGGTAGGAGACGAGATACTGGCAGAAGTAAAGCTGTGACGACCGGGCGTGAGTCGTGCTTCGGTAGCTCAGATGGTAGAGCAATTGCCCGCGAAAGGCAAAGGTCCCGAGTTCGAGTCTCGGTCGGGCACACAGTTTTAATCTGCCAGGAAGTTTCATACCAGCGCACACTCCGCTGCAGAGTGAAAATCTCATTCTGGAAACATCCCCCAGGCTGTGGCTAAGCCATGTCTCCGCAGTATCCTTTCTTTCAGGAGTGCTAGTTCTGCAAGGTTCGCAGGAGAGCTTCTGTAAAGTTTGGAAGGTAGGAGACGAGATACTGGCAGAAGTAAAGCAGTGAGGACCGGGCGTGAGTCGTGCTTCGGTAGCTCAGATGGTAGAGCACTTTCCCGCGAAAGGCAAAGGTCCCGAGTTCGAGTCTCGGTCGGGCACACAGTTTTAATCTACCAGGAAGTTTCACTTCCAATGCTTTCTTCGTTCAATAGAACACAGCGTATGGTACCTTGATTGTGGTCACACCGGTGATAGTAGCTGTAAGGAGAAACTAGTCTTCTACAGTATGACAAATCTTACCACTGACTTGTAATTCTACTTTTGTCATGCCTTTTGGTTTTTCGTTCTCGTAATAGTTCATTATTACGATTTCCGGTGAGAAAACTGAATAAATTCATTGCGCTCCTACTCTGGAAATGAGGTCGTGGGACCTGCATTTCTCTTTGGCATTCTGTTCGTCTGTTTTCCCCAAGCACAACTGTGTCCCACATGCCTGTGCGTTACTCTGTACCACTCTGGCTGCCTTCCTTGAGAGATTCTCGCAACTCTTCCAGTGATATGAGAAAATAAATCTTGCCTCTGACCAGAACTTATAAGACTTCCTGCGTTACTACTTTTATCCAGCTGTCTACGGTTCCCCACTTTATTGTATATGGGTGAACCATGAAACACTGGTATCGTGCGCCCATGTCCACTATCGGAAATCTACATCTACATCTACATACATACTCCGCAATCCACCATACGGTGCGTGGCGGAGGGTACCTCGTACCACAACTAGCAACTACTCTCCCTGTTCCACTCCCAAACAGAACGAGGCAAAAATGACTGCCTATATGCCTCTGTACGAGCCCTAATCTCTCTTATCTTATCTTTGTGGTCTTTCCGCGAAATGCAAGTTGACGGCAGTAAAATTGTACTGCAGTCAGCCTCAAATGCTGGTTCTCTATATTTCCTCAGTAGCGATTCACGAAAAGAGCCCCTCCTTTCCTCTAGAGACTCCCACCCGAGTTCCTGAAGCATTTCCGTAACACTCGCGTGATGATCAAACCTACCAGTAACAAATCTAGCAGCCTGCCTCTGAATTGCTTCTGTCCTCCCTCAATCCGACCTGATAGGGATTCCACACGCTCGAGAAGTACTCGAGAATAGGCCGTATTAGTGTTTTATAAGCGGTCTCCTTTACAGATGAATCACATCTTCCCAAAATTCTATCAATGAACCGAAGCCGACTATCCGCCTTCCCCACAACTCCCATTACATGCTTTCCCCACTTCATATCGCTCTGCAATGTTACGCCCAAATATTTAATCGACGTGACTGTGTCAAGTGCTACGCTACTAATGGAGTATTCAAACATCATAGGATTCTTTTTCCTATTCATCCGCATTAATTTACATTTATCTATATTTAGAGTTGGCTACCATTATTGATTCATACAGTTTGCTCCATCAGTACTAAGATCGACGGTTGCTATAAGACAGAATAGCTCTTAGTTCTTCACAGTTAATTCCACTATATGTTGTAGTTCTGCTGGAAATTCCTTTTGTGCCTAGCGTACTCCTGCTAAGAAACGTTGTGATGACAACAGTACTGAACTCATTTGCCCGTAAATGGCGTGGAAAGCCGCTACTTACAGCGTTACAACATCCATTCTTGCGTCATTTTGGGTATTCGTCAATGCTCGGAACAGCCTATTTTCAGTCATTATTCCGTCTAATGAGCTCAACTCATTCTGTACTGTCTCTAGGTTGTCGTTCATAGTCCACGTAATGGGTTTCGTGTACTGTGCTAATTCTGTAGCTCGCTCCAGAATCGTTTCGGCATTATTTAAAACATTCTGTTCGAATTTGACAGCTGCGTAGTACGCAATTCCATCGTGGTTTTAATGGCTTCTGCTGGTGCCTGTATTTATCCTCCATGTTATTCATGTTTAAGGATCACACATGGGGGAAATAGCACGTCACGTTAAAAAGACAGAAGTAGTATAATTAAAATTTTTTGATATGTATGACGTCAATGTTTAACAATTACAGTGCCTGTTAGGTACGGTAGAATCAATAGTGTGTTAGAGAGACAGCACACTTCCAAATCGCCATGACTACCACAGGTGATCAATGATACGTGGCGGAATGTTGGCACGCACATGATTTAAAGTTCACGCGCGCGGTATTCGCGCGGTCTTAGGAACCTTGTCACGGTCCGGGTGGCTCCCTCCGTCGGAGGTTCGAGTCTACCCTCGGGCATGGGTGTGCTTGATGCCCTTACCGTAAGTTAGCTTAAAATAGACTACGTAGCGTGTAAGGTTAGGAACCGATGAACTCAGCAGTTTGGTTTCATAGGATCTTACCACAAATTTCCAAAATTTACAACGTTCTTGGTCAATTACTGCCATCCACGAAACCAATTTGTAAGACGGATCATAAATTGATGCCAATACTATCAGTTGCTTTCACTATAATGGGCTACGCTGTTCATTTTACAATAGTACTGACATTTGTAGTGAAAAGTACACTCCTGGAAATTGAAATAAGAACACCGTGAATTCATTGTCCCAGGAAGGGGAAACTTTATTGACACATTCCTGGGGTCAGATACATCACATGACCACACTGACAGAACCACAGGCACATAGACACAGGCAACAGAGCATGCACAATGTCGGCACTAGTACAGTGTATATCCACCTTTCGCAGCAATGCAGGCCGCTATTCTCCCATGGAGACGATCGTAGAGATGCTGGATGTAGTCCTGTGGAACGGCTTGCCATGCCATTTCCACCTGGCGCCTCAGTTGGACCAGCGTTCGTGCTGGACGTGCAGACCGCGTGAGACGACGCTTCATCCAGTCCCAAACATGCTCAATGGGGGACAGATCCGGAGATCTTGCTGGCCAGGGTAGTTGACTTACACCTTCTAGAGCACGTTGGGTGGCACGGGATACATGCGGACGTGCATTGTCCTGTTGGAACAGCAAGTTCCCTTGCCGGTCTAGGAATGGTAGAACGATGGGTTCGATGACGGTTTGGATGTACCGTGCACTATTCAGTGTCCCCTCGACGATCACCAGTGGTGTACGGCCAGTGTAGGAGATCGCTCCCCACACCATGATGCCGGGTGTTGGCCCTGTGTGCCTCGGTCGTATGCAGCCCTGATTGTGGCGCTCACCTGCACGGCGCCAAACACGCATACGACCATCATTGGCACCAAGGCAGAAGCGACTCTCATCGCTGAAGACGACACGTCTCCATTCGTCCCTCCATTCACGCCTGTCGCGACACCACTGGAGGCGGGCTGCACGATGTTGGGGCGTGAGCGGAAGACGGCCTAACGGTGTGCGAGACCGTAGCCCAGCTTCATGGAGACGGTTGCGAATGGTCCTCGCCGATACCCCAGGAGCAACAGTGTCCCTAATTTGCTGGGAAGTGGCGGTGCTGTCCCCTACGGCACTGCGTAGGATCCTACGGTCTTGGCGTGCATCCGTGCGTCGCTGCGGTCCGGTCCCAGGTCGACGGGCACGTGCACCTTCCGCCGACCACTGGCGACAACATCGATGTACTGTGGAGACCTCACGCCCCACGTGTTGAGCAATTCGGCGGTACGTCCACCCGGCCTCCCGCATGCCCACTATACGCCCTCGCTCAAAGTCTGTCAACTGCACATACGGTTCACGTCCACGCTGTCGCGGCATGCTACCAGTGTTAAAGACTGCGATGGAGCTCCGTATGCCACGGCAAACTGGCTGACACTGACGGCGGCGGTGCACAAATGCTGCGCAGCTAGCGCCATTCGACGGCCAACACCGCGGTTCCTGGTGTGTCCGCTGTGCCGTGCGTGTGATCATTGCTTGTACAGCCCTCTCGCAGTGTCCGGAGCAAGTATGGTGGGTCTGACACACCGGTGTCAATGTGTTCTTTTTTCCATTTCCAGGAGGGTATATTTAAATGTCACGAATAATGAGTGATGTAGAGTAAGTTAAAGTTATTGTGAAAACAAATCCTTATATGTCAACCACGTATTGGAATTTGTGGATTTAAATTTGCGAAGATTTGATGCTCGGAAATACAGCGAGTTACAACTGCAACTTTCCTAAATATTTGTGAGTCGTGAGGTAAGCTTAAACTATGCGCCCTACCCTGTAGCGTTTTCATTTCATAAATTTTGTCACACGGTACACCGCAGTCGGAAGGTAACAGTTCTTGATGCCTAGCTTTCGTTTATACACTGTATTTCCTAGCACCGGCATCTCATGTGGACCAGATAGACTAATGTTCGTAAGATGATGTTTCTGAGAAGCGAAACCGGTCACCACCAAGAAAACTAAAACTTAAGATTTACATTTTTCTATTTATTATTACAAAAAATAAAAGTCCCAACATGCTGCCAAAGTTTCATATATAGTGTATTTGCAGAAGAAGTATTTTTGTTTTAAAATTGAATACCGCATCGCATGGTCAAGATCTTTGCCTCAAACTTCAGGACAACCTTACCGTGAGGCACGTAACGTGGAGAGCAAGAACATTTCTTAAATGGTTCTAGGCGTCAGAACCAACTTCCCGGAATATGATAGTAAGTAAAATGACTAGTAATTTGTAACATTGAGGTATTAACCCTATGATGCAAGATGCTGAAAACACGGATGAATGCATATGTAGGGCTTACGAGTCTCTTTCCTTACTTTTTAATTGTTCTTGTCATATACTTATTTTTTGGAGTTGACTAATTAGTTTCAAGCTTAATGACTTACTACATGTTCCTAAACTATGCTACACTACTGTCCATTAAAAATGCGACACCAAGAAGAAATGCAGATGATAAACGGGTATTCATTACACAAATATATTATACTAGAACTGACATGTGATTACATTTTTAAGCAATTTGGGTGCATAGAGCCTGAGAAATCAGTACCCAGAACAACCACCTCCGGCCTTGATACGCCTGGGCATTGACGCAAACGGAGCCTGGATGGCGTGTACAGGTACAGCTGCCCATGCAGCTTGAACACGATACCACAGTTCATCAAGGGTAGTGACTGGCGTATTGTGACGAGCCAGTTGCTCGGCCACCATTGACCATACGTTTTCAATTGGTGAGAGATCTGGAGTATGTGCTGGCCAGGACAGCAGTCGCATATTTTCTTTATCCAGAAAGGCTCGTACAGGACCTGCAACATGCGGTCGTGCATTATCCTGCTGAAATGTAGGGTTTCGCAGGGATCGAATGAGGGTAGAGCCACGGATCGTAACTCATCTGAAATGTAACGTCCACTGTCCAAAGTGTCGTCAATGCGAACAAGAGGTGACCGAGACGTTTAACCAATGGCATCCCATAACATCACGGCGGGTGATACGCCAGTATGGCGATGACGAATACACGCTTCCAATGTGCGTTCACTGAGATGTCGCCAAACACGTATTCGACCATCATGATGCTGTAAACAGAACCTGGATTCGTCCGAAAAAATGACGTTTTGCCATTCGTGCACCCAGGTTTGTTGTTGAGTACACCATCGCAGGTGCTCCTGTCTGTGATGCAGCGTCAAGGGTAGCCGCAGCCATGGTCTCCGAACTGATAGTCCATACTGCTGCAAACGTCGACTATCTGTTCGTGCAGATGGTTGTTGTCTTGCAAACGTCCCCATCTGTTGACTCAGGGATCGAGACGTGGCTGCACGATCCGTTGCAGCCATGCGGATAAGATACCTGTCATCTCGGCTGCTAGTGCTACGAGGCCATTGGGATCCACAACGGCGTTCCCCACTACCCTCCCGAACCCACCGATTCCATATTCTGCTAACAGTCATTGGATCTCCACCAACGCGAGCAGCAATGCCGCGATACGATAAACCGTAATCGTGACAGGCTACAATCCGACCTTTATCAAAGTCGGAAACGTGATGGTACGCATTTCTCCTCCTTACACGAGGCATCACAAAAACGTTTCACCAGGCAACGCCGGTCAACTGCTGTTTGTGTATGAGAAATCTGTTGGAAACTTTCCTCATGTCAGCACGTTGTAGGTGTCGCCACCGGTGCCAACCTTGTGTGAATGCTCTGAAAAGCTAATCATTTGCATATCACATCATCTTCTTCCTGTCGGTTAAATTTCGCGTCTGTAGCGCGTCATCTTCGTGGTGAAGCAATTTTAATGGCCAGTAGTGTAAATGTACCTGGTGGTCCTGAGTAATATTTTATTATTTTTTCAAAGATATCTAAGAGTTAATCTTTATGATTCTCTGTCACTTACATACAACATGTGCATGTAATTATATTAGATCACTTATAAGTTGCCGTCCCACAGGTCATAAGAGTTATTAAGTTTAATTCATTGAATCATTTCCACGCAGAAGTGCCGCAACATGACGTGACATGGACTCGTCTAATGTCTGAAGTAGTGCTGGAGGGAACTGACACTATGAATTCTGCAGGGCTGTCCATAAATCCGTAAGAGTACGAGGCTGCGGAGATCTATTCTGAACAGCACGTTGCAAGGCATCCCATATACGCTCAATAACGTCCATGTCTGCGGAGTTTGGTGGCCAGCGGAAGTGTTTAAACCCATAAGAGTGTTCCTGGAGCCACTCTGTAGCAATTCTGGATATGTGGGATGTCACATTGTCCTTCTGGAGTTACAAGTACGTCGGAATGCACAGTGAGCATGAATGGATTCAGACGATCAGACAGGATGCTTACGTACGTGTCACCAGTCAGAGTCGTATCTAGGCCTGTCAGGGATCCCCCATCACTTCAACTGCACACGCCCCACACTATTACAGAGACTCTACCAGCTTCAAGCTGGAGCCATCTATGGATTCATGAGGTTCTCTCCATACCCGTACACGTCCTCCGGCTCGATGTAATTTGAAACGAGTCTCTTCCGACCAGGCAACATGTTTTCAGCCATCAACAGTCCAATTTCGGTTTTGACGCGCCCAGGTGAGACGTAAAGTTTTGTGTCGTGCAGTCATCAAGGGTACACGAGTGGGCCTTCGGCTCCGAAAGCTCATCTCGATGATGTTTCGTTGAATGGTTCGCACGCTGATACTTGTTGTTAGCCCAGCATTGAATTAGCAGCAATTTGTGAAGGGGTTGCACTTCTGTCACGTTCGACGATTATTTTCAGTCGTTGTTGGCCCCGTTCTTGGAGTATCTTTCTCCGGCTGCAGCGATGTAAGAGATTTGATGTTTTACCGGATTGCTGATATTCACGGTACACTCGTGAAATGGTCGTACGGGAAAACCACTTCATCGTCACCACGGAGGTGTTGTGTCCCATCGCTCGTGCTCCCACTGTAACATCATTTCAAAGTCACTTAAATCATGATAATGTGCAATTGTAGCAGCAGTAACCGATCTAACAACTACGCCATACACTTGTTGTCTTATATAGATGTGGCCGACCGCAGGGCCGTAATGACTGTTTACATATCTCTGTATTTGAAAACGCATGCCTATACACATTTCTTTGGTGCTGTAGTGTACAAGCTATTTTTTGACAAGCAAGTAACATTACTTCCACAAAATGTGGCAGTTTTCTTAGTTTACAGCATTTGAAAAAGAAGAATCACAAAGAATCCTACGTTCGTTACGGATGTTGTTTTTACACTTTATGCATATCTTGGTGCTTTTACTATGTTTGTTATATGAGCAATATTTCTTCTTTTTTCTCTTTCCTGATACAGCTTATTGATTCCGTGATGAGACGTATTTTTGGATACCAGGTCTGTATATGGCGTTAGCTGTTTTAAATAGGGATCTGAGACTGAAGCTCCATTAGTGGTCTTACCATTTCCTCTTAGGAACAAATGCCTTCTATTGGTTCTTCCTTATGGTACGTCGGATTTTGAGCAGAAGATGAAATTTCACAGTCCACTGCTGTGACGTCCATTAAATTCATCCATAATGCAAATGGTCATCTCCTTGTTTGCCTCTTGCAGGTGTAATAACGAACCTTTTGGCCCACATGATCTACTCCATCCTTTGCAGAACTTTATTACATCTGATCTGTATTTTGCGTAAGTTCGGCCGTTGTCTTTGATGTGATGAATTGTGCTAATGAGTACTATTGACTTTTTTCTTTTTGGGAACTTAACTCAGCACTGTCATTTCACTTCTGAAGGTAAACAACGAGGAATGCATCACTCTTTAAGCGGATGGTTTCATTTCATTAGGATTTCTGGTTTATTATGCTTGATTTTCCACACCCTTGTAAATTGCTTCTGAAGCATCTATTTTGCCACATGAATACTAGTGAAGAAGTTGTCAACAGTAATATTTGTGGATGCTCCTTCTATACTACTATCAAGATCTTTCACCACATTTAACCCAAGATTTTTCTGAATAGATTCATGTAGCTTCCTTCCAATGTTCAAAATTACGTCTAAAGCATATGCAGATGTAGCGTGGCAAAACCAAAATATCTTTATGCCATACTTGACGGGTTTGGTGGGAAAATGCTGGATAAAGCCACATCTTCCACGGAATGTGAGTAACTGTTAGTCAATTGTGAACCTATCATTAGGTATCATTCTGTATCTATATCTGACGAGAAACAGTTCCTATTCATAGCGCAACAGGTGCAAGTTTGTTGACTACATATCGAATTTCACAGGTGCGCCTGTCATTGAATCTTGTTATTCTTCTTATATTCTGGAATCTGTTTACTGATATTGTGGCCTTATAAAGAGGACATTGCTTTTCATCCAAGAATAATTATCTTACAGAGACCTCACAACTCTTCTCAACTCCAGCAAGCAGTGAAAGACCAAGAAAACCATCCATATGAACAAACGAAAGCGTTTTTCGGGTTTTACTACATGAAAAAGCCACCCTTTTTACTTCTATATTTGTGCAATCGAATACTAGATCTAACACTTCCTTTAAGATGAAACAGTCCCACTGATACTTAGATTTACAGGTTTTCAGTTCACGAGATGGACCGGCTGTCTTCTATTTGGAATTGTGAACAGGCGGGCGAGAAGTTGCATGAGGATCTAAATTCAAAATGGTTCCATTACGAACAATGTATGTGCCTCCGTCTCTGAGCTGTGGATGAGGAACTTCATTTCCAGACTCTGATGAGGCGATACTATAAGATCTACTGAGATATTCCACAACGTTCGTATTAACAGTTTCAAAGTTTGATTCTCCACTGTTCCTCTCTTCAAAAGCACTTTCTTCTTCGCATGCATTAGCTTCTTCAGACCACAGAGTGAGAAAACTTTGGATATCAGCAGCAGTTGTAAGTACCGACTCTCTTGTTTTCCTTGATGAAGGAATGACAAAATACGTGTTACTTGAACAATAGCTGATGAAATACCAAACGAGCCATGAAGGTAACAATACTGGCATTGAAGCAGCAAAGAACCCAAAATACCGTGATGGTGACTATAGCTGCACAGAACAACAATAACGTGCAACAATAAAGTGTGTGACTGCAGCAGGTCTGAGGTACTTTCTGTTATTTTTTCTCGTATGGTAGCACAACAGCTACTACTGTTGCTGCTGCTAACACCGCCACTGCCTCCACTACACACACACTGTTGAATTAATAACTGCTTCTAACCAAATGTAGAAGCCAGTCTGGAATAGAGAACATGTATAACTGTAATGGGGCTTCTGAAGCCCCCTAGATGCATTAATGCTGTTTCGGGAAATACTATGGATTATACAGAAATATCAGATAAACAATTTAGCTCGGTCTTGATAAGAGCACAAAGAAGGGGTTGTGTGAGATAAAAGAAATTAGGTAGGCGTGTTTCTACACCTGAGAGATGACGTCTACTCAAATTTTGCGCCAGTCGCATAAGAGAGGCGTTAGTAGCACTCCAATGAGGATGCGATCAGATTTGCTTTCAATAACGCCGTAACGGTCGTGAGCGTTAGTTGCCTTTAACACTGGACGTGGTTAGTTGATGTTAATCAAGAATGCCTTTAAGGCAACAAATACGTCATTATCAACACGTCACCGAGTTTGTACGAGATTGTGTAATAGGAATGCGAGAAAGTGGATGTTCCTTCTGCAATATTGCAGAGTGTCTGGGCAGGAATGTTAGATATGTACATGATAGCTGGCAGCGGTGGTCACGAGAATGTACCGTTGCAAGAACACCGGGCTGCGGACGAACACGTGACACTACCAAGAGGGAATACCATCGTCTTCGGCTTATGGTTCTGGCGCATCGTACTGCATCTGCAGCAGCAATCTGAGCAGCAGTTGGCACCACAGTGACACAACGAAATGTTGCAAATGACTTACTTCAAGAACAGCTCTGAGGCACACGCCCTGTAGCGTCAATTACCACTGACTCCAAACCATTGCCGTTTACGACTTCAATGTTGCCAAGCGAGAGCTCACTGGAGAACAGGGTGGAGGTCTATTGTGTTTTCTAAAGAAAACTGATTCTGCATTGGAGCCAGAGATGGTCGTTTTTTGGTTAGAAGGAGACCAATTGAGGGCTAGCAACCCACTTGTCTACGTGCTAGACACACTGGACGTTTACCTGGAATTATGGTCAGGTGTGCGATTTCGTATGATAGCAGGTACGCTCTTTTGGTTATCCCACCACCCTACATGAATATTTGTACGTCAAATTGGTGATTCTACTTGCTGTGGTGCCATTCATGAACAGCATTCCAGGGGGTGTTTTCCAACAGGATAACGCTCGCACAAATATCGCTGTTGTAACCCAAGAAGCTGGTTCAAATGGCTCTGAGCACTATGGGACTTAACATCTGAAGTCATCAGTCCCCTAGAACTTAGAACTACTTAAACCTACCTAACCTAAGGACATCACACGCATCCATTCCCGAGGCAGGATTCGAACCTTCGGCCGTAGCGATCGCGCAGTTCCAGACTGAAGGGCCTAGAACCGCTCGGACACACTAACCGGCCCCCAAAATGCACTACAGAATGTATACATCTTGACTTGGCCAGATCGATCGACAAATCTGTCTCGAATCGAACACGTATGACACATCATCGGACGACAACTCCAGCGTCATCCACGACTTACCAACCAAGTGCAACAGGCATGGAGCTCCATCTAACTAACTGACATCTGGCATCAGTACAACACAATGCATGCAAGTTTGCCTGCTTGCATTCAACATACTGGATGTTACACCGATTAATAATCTACCAGCATTTCACATTAGCAATGGCTCATTTCACCCCTACAATAACTTCTGATCTTGAAATGTTAATCACTTGAATATGTTACCTAGAAAAATGTATTCTCGAAATTTCGTTACTCTACGTTAATTATTTTTTGGTGTTGCGATTTTTTCCATCACTGTACTTTCTTAAGCGCTTTCGAAAACTCTTGTGAAAAGCGTACAGTAATATAACGTTAATAATTGTTTGGAATAAAATTAGGGAACATAGCTGGAAAATTTTCTAATTAAAACTGCCACTGTAAGTATCAAGACACCATAATTTATAAGCAGAGCACCGTTTCCCACTTCGGAAATAACCCTGTAGAGTGATGTGTATGCCTCCTGCAGATTAGAGGCCTTATCTTGCCAGCTGCATTAGCACAGTGTACATCGTTTTATCCTTGGTTAGCGGAGAAACGTGCTGTTACTTGTTCCGTATGCCTATGAACTTCGTTATGTAAACGAAAGATTTTACCATAACTTCCGCGTGACACACAGTTTGGTTTAAAACCACTTTTATTGAGAGAAGGGACGTAGTATCAAAAGTAAATACCTTTCGTGCACGTGACTACGATGGTCTACTACACTCATGTTCATAAATTAAGGATAATTCTGATACATGGTAAAAAAAAGCGCTCGGGTGGGCGGTTTGCGGGTTTAAATCACCTCGGCGTATGACCATGCGGTGCATTTGACCTGCGGTCGTCGCAGAGTGGCGCTGGCAGCAGTCCACATACGCAGAGGTGTGTTGGTGCATGTCAGAGCACGGTGCAGCGAGTAAGTGTGCAGACGTTTTTAGACGTGCTAATGGTGACTGTGTGTTGAAAATGGCTCAAAGAACACATATTGGTGAGGGTATGAAGGGTAGAATACTAGGGCGACTGGAGGCTAGTCAAACACAGCAGGTCGTAGCACGGGCCCTCCGTGTAACATAAAGTGTGATGTCAAGATTATGGCAACGATTCCAGCAGACAGGAAACGTGTCCAGGCACTACAGTACGGGAAGTCCACAGTGTGCAACACCACAAGAAGACCGATATCTCACCATCAGTGCACACAGACGGCCACTGAGTATTGCAGGTAGCCTTGCTTGGGACCTTTCCGCAGCCACTGGAACAGGTTTCTCCAGACACACAGTCTACAGACGACTGAACAGATATGGTTTATTCACCCGGAGACCTACAAGGTGCATTCCACTTACCCCTGGTCGCAGGAGAGCCTGTAAAGCCTAGTGTCAAGAACACAGTACATGGTCATCGGAGCAGTTGACTCAGGTTATGTTCACGGACGAGTGCAGGTATAGTCTTAACACTGGTTTCGCCGGGTCTTCATCTGGCGTGAACAAGGAACCAGATACCAACCCCTTAATGTCCTTGAAAGAGACCTGTATGGAGGTCGTGGTTTGATGGCGTGTGGTGGGATTATGACTGGTGCACGTACAGCTCCGCTTGTCTTTGACAGAAGAACTGTAACAGGTCAGGTGTATCGGGATGTCATTTTGCACCAGTATGTTCGCGTTTTCAGGGGTGCAGTGGGTCCCACCTTCCTCCTGATGGATGATAACACACGACCCCACCGAGCTGCCATCGTGGAGGAGTACTTTGAAACATGAGATATGAGACGCATGGAGTGGCCTGCCTGTTCTCCAGACCTAAACCCCATCGAGCACGTCTGGGATGCTTTCGGTCAATGTATCGATGCACGTCTTCAAACCCCTAGGACACTTCAGGAGCTCCGACAGGCACTGGTGCAAGAATGGGAGGCTATACCACATCATCTGCTCGACCACCTGATCCAGAGTATGCCAACCCGTTGTACGGCCTGTGTACGTGTGCATGGTGATCATATCCCATATTGATGTTGGGGAAACAGTGGCGTTTTGTTGCACATGTGTTTCGGGACGGTTTTATCAACTTATCACGAATACCGTGGACTTACAGATCTGTGTCGTGTGTGTTCCCTATGTGCCTATGCTATTAACCCCAGATTTGTGTAGTGCCACGTTGTGTGGCACCACATTCTGCAATTATCCTTAATTTATGAGCATAAGTGTAGTTTTCAGCTGGGTGTCAATTTCTTTAGCGTTGCAATGGTTCATACTACAAGGACAGAAACTACTACTATGGTCTGAGGAATCGAGAAAGAGTATCATGGAAAGACAAGGGTCATCAAATATTCGCTTGCTGTTGTCTTTGGAATCTATCTTTAAAAAAAAGTCAAACCATTTGTGGATGATCAGAGGTCTAACGTTCATTCCTGTGGATAAAGTGTTTGGAAAGCCAATCAAAAGTAAAGAGACAATGTTTCGTAACAGACGTCTAGCCAAATACAAAAGCAGTAGAAGCAACAGAAGAACTTCGTTGTTAGGTTCTAGGTAGGTGTGTCATTTACAGAATGTAAGGAAAATTTGAGGGACGGGGGCCAAATTTTAATGTGCTGTTAGAGTGCATGCGATGATACTGACGATCGGCAGTTTGAATGGCTGCTATCAGCGTTAACTGATACTACAAAATGTAAGCTGTTTTCGTTAATTAAAAGGTAAATATTAATTTTCGACTATTACTTCCTAGTGTGGAATTACTCAACTTAAGATCAGCTACCACTTTTACAATTTTGACACTAAGGTTCTATGTCTAGAGTCATTAAACCTGTAGGGTATCGACGCCGTTCCCCGTATTCATCTTTTATGATCTTGCTGTAGTTTTTAGATTTTCAGAAACCATCGATCTCGTTTGTGGAACGAGTGAAATTATTAGTACTAGCGCCAGATATGTGAAAGTGAGAGAAAGTTGTAGGATTAGTGCGTCTGTAATCAGACCTTTACGCTCGAGGAGCGATGAGCACGTGGTTGCCTGCTCGTTAGCGAGGGCGATAACTTGAGGCAGAAGGGCGCAAGAACTTGGTATGCGAGGGCGGACGGCTGTTTCCGGCGAGATGCGGGTTTTTTATCATCGTGGCCGGGCCCGTCCCCAAGCGGCCGGCGTGAATATATCGCACTCACCAACTGTGCTCCCAGCCGCCGCTGAACCTTCTTTCGCTTCCTTTTCCCTCGAGAATAAAACTGCCAGCTTCCTTTTCTTCCCCGCACAATTGAAACACAAAGCGATGTCGTTACGCGTTATGGAACCTGTAAAAATGTGGTTACGAAACATTTCCTTTCTTACCAAACTGACATATTAGCTTCCGCCAGTGTTCCGGCCAAACGCAATACAAAACTAACCGGCAAAAATTTGGAGAACATTGCATAACAATTCCTTTACCATAAATTCTTTAGGTTTGTGATGTAATTTTATGTTTCCAAAGAACTGTCAGTGACGTAGCACATGATACACGCTGAACCCACCGACTAGTCTGATTGTGGCAATAGTTATAATAAAGTATCTCGTTACCAATTTACCGAGCTGTATTTTCATTCAATTCTGTGAGCACTAGTGCTGAGAAGTAACGCCCCTTCATTTTTATATGAAAAACCTTGAAAGCTTTTCAAATAAAACTAGCGTTATTAACATTCTACACCTTTCCAGGAGTAGACAACATTCCATTAGAACTACTTACAGCCTTGGGAGAGCCAGTCCTGACAGAACTCTACCATCTGGTGAGCAAAATGTATGAGACAGACGAAATACCTTCAGACCTCAAGAAGAATATAATAATTCCAATCCCAAAGAAAGCAGGTGTTGACAGATGTGGAAGTTACCGAACTATCAGTTTAATAAGTCACAGCTGCAAAATACTAACGCGAATTCTTTACAGACGAATGGAAAAACTGTTAGAAGTCGACCTCGGGGAAGATCAGTTTGGATTACGTGAGGCAATACTGACCCTACGACTTATCTTAGAAGCTAGATTAAGGAAAGGCAAACCTACGTTTCTAGCATATGTAGACTTAGAGAAAGATTTTGACAATGTTGACTGGAATACTCTCTTTCAAATTCTGAAGGTGGCAGGAGTAAAATACAGGGAGCGAAAGGCTATTTACAATTTGTACAGAAACCAGACGGCAGTTATAAGAGTCGAGGGACATGAAAGGGAAACAGTGGTTGGGAAGGGAGTGAGACAGGGCTGTAGCCTATCCCCGATGTTATTCAATCTCTATATTGAGCAAGCAGTGAAGGAAACAAAAGAAAAATTCGGAGTAGGTATTAAAATCCATGGTGTAGATATAAAAACTTTGAGGTTCGCCGATGACATTGTAATTCTGTCAGAGAGAGCAAAGGACCTGGAGGAGCAGCTGAACGGAATTAATAGTGTCTTGAAAGGAGGATATAAGATGAACATCAACAAAAACAAAACGAGGATAATGTAATGTAGTCGAATTAAGTCGGGTGACGCTGAGGGAATTAGATTAGGAAATGAGACACATAAAGTTGTAAAGGAGTTTTGCTATTTGGGGAGCAAAATAACTGATGATGGTCGAAGTAGAGAAGATATAAAATGTAGACTGGCAATGGCAAGGAAAGAGTTTCTGAAGAAGAGAAATTTGTTAACATCGAATATAAATTTAAGTGTCAGGAAGTCATTTCTGAAAATATTTGTATGGAGTGTAGCCATGTATGGAAGTGAAACATGAACGATAAATAGTTTGGACAAGAAGAGAATAGAAGCTTTTGAAAAGTGGTGTTACAGAAGAATGCTGAAGATTAGATGGGTAGATCACATAACTAATGAGGAGGTATTGAACAGAATTGGGGAGAAGAGGAGTTTGTGGCACAACTTAACTAGAAGAAGGGATCGGTTGGTAGGACATGTTCTGAGGCATCAAGGGATTACCAATTTAGTATTGTAGGGCAGCGTGGAGGGTAAAAATCGTAGAGGGAAACGAAGAGATGAATACACTAAGCAGATTCAGAGGGGTGTAGGTTGCAGTAGGTACTGGGAGATGAAGAAGCTTGCACAGGATAGAGTAGCATGGAGAGCTGCATCAAACCAGTCTCAGGACTGAAGACCATAACAACAGCAAAGTATCTGGAGCCATCTGGTATTAGAGGTCTCCGAATCGTAGCGTTTAAGATGGCGGTGTGTAACATAGTTATGCCTGTAAGTGTGAACTGGCGTTCTGTAATCGAATTTCGAATTGTAAGAGATCGCACACAAATGCAGCACCTTCTCCTTCAGCAGAAAAATGCCAGACTACACACGAAAGATGCAACATTTGCTACAATACTACGCCTTGGTTGCTCTGTCATCGATCATTCTCCATACAATGCCGACAAGACTACCCATATTTTCATCTGATGCCATAACATAAAGAACATCTTATAGGACTTCACTTTGAAAGTGATGAGGTGGAGCAAGCAGGGTTGAGGTTGTAGCTCCGTTGACAAAGTCAAACATTCTAAAAAAAACATATGTCTCGTTGAGGGATGTTTTCTCGTCGTCAGGACGACTACATTGAGAAACAAATATGTAGACATGGGAACAAAGATGTAGAATGTTAATAACGTTTCTTTCATTTAGGTAGTTTTAACAGGTTTGAAATAAAAAATTCGGGGGAATTAATTATCGGCACGCCCTCGTAGATTAATTTTTTTCGGGCTTCCTAATAAAATCTCCAAGTTGAAGCTGTTTCATGCTAATGTAGCTTTTTAAAAGTTACCAAACGCAATTCAAAGCAGTGTTCTGTTCATTATAAATTATATACTTGGTTGAAATAAAGTGGTATTCCGGCAAGTACCAGATACGTCGGACTTCAGGGAAACGGGGAAGCGGACAAAGCAACCTAGGAAGCTTCTCAATGATAAAGTGCGGAAAATAATGCTGTCCGCTGCAAGTGGTTGACCTTCGACGAGCAAGAGGGTCATATGTCCTTGGGGGAACTGAGGTCAGTCACCGAGCTTGGATGAAATGGCTTTGAATTGTGTCTTTATAGGTCATAGACCTCTTGGCCATGGCTCTACACGCTTGTGAGAGAACCCGCGAGTTCTTGGAACTCGCAGAGTATGTACGCCTACAAATAGTCTTTATAGAGAGTGTTACGACGACTATAATAAATTTGAGTTGGTACTTCCCTCTATTTTAGCTCACTGACAAGACGAGTTTGTTACACATTTCAAAACTCTGTGAATTATCACTGGTCCACCCATTTAATCTGGTGGTTTTGGTATACTGCAGAGTGGGTTGATAATCCACTTTTAGTTTGGTGGTCCTCCTACTACACGAACCCGCAATAGTATTTTAACAGTATATAATTCTTCCATCTCTGCCGTCATTTTGAAACCATTTTTAAAATATTGTGTGTGTGTGTGTGTTTGTGTGTGTATGTGTGTGTGTGTACGTGTGTGCGTGTTTTTGCTTGTGTGTGCGTGTGTATTTGTGTGTGCATGTGCTCTGTGTGTTGGAATGGGGGGGGGGGCGCACATGTGTATGTTTCACATAGGAGAAAACAGAAAAATATTTTACATTGATGTGCAAAAATTAAGCACTAAAGCAACTTTCACATGACTTGTCACCTCCAACTAACATAGCTCCATGAAACTGGGACCATACTTAGAAGGAATTTTTACAGTATAGTGCAGAATGTAACTGAAAGATATACGCAGTGAGACGAACAGAAATTACACGTTTTCGAAGATAATAATTATACTAAAGTCATCGTGATTTATAATGGCCCCCTGAGCTTCACAAAAGGCAGAGCATGTTTCTTAACAGAACGTGTGATCGTTTTGGATGATAATGCATGGTCTGCAACGTCCTCTCATTCTGGTCAAAAGGTTGGTAAAGAGTTATTGTGATAGGGCGTTCCATTATAACATCAGTGCGATTGACAGCAGTCTGACGGTCGTTGGTGGATGTGGACGTGCTCCAATATGTCTTCCCAACGCAGGTCACACATGCTCGATGGGAGTTAAGTCGTGGTAAGGGGCAGGATAGTCTAATCGCCGAAAATTCTCTGGTTCCAAAAGCTCCTCCATCTACCCTGTTCGATGAGGTCACTTAACGTTATCCTTAAAAATGAATGCAGACGGAGTACAGTTTCACAATAACGTTGACCGGTGAGTGGGCCGTGTTCAAAGATTTGGAGGCCAGCACGCCCGTGCAACATTCTGGCTCCGCACACCGTAACACCGTCTCCACCAAAACCATCATGTTCGACACCGTTCCTGGCTGCGCCCCTCTCCATACGTCCAGTATCATAATTCAGACTGAAACTCCTCTGATATGAGAACAGTACGCGACAACAGTCACTATGCTGTTGGCACCATCGCAAAAGGTGCCACCGATGTGCAGGTGTCAACTAACACAACGTACTGGTCGTTGGGCAAAGAGACTGTTCCCATGAAGTCCCCGTGCCACTGTGAAACGCGAGATGGCTTGCCCTGCAGTCCCGTTAAATCAGGTTGTAATTAATCTGACTGTTCTACATAGCTCTCTTCTTGTGTGTAGCAATCGTTTGCTGCTGTAGTTCACTGCGGTCGAGTAACTCCTCTTCTCTGGGCAGCAGTGTCTGTGGTTCAGAACGCTCCCTATGCACGTGGAACAATGCTGTGAACAATGCCGAATTCCTGGGCTACACTCGCTACAATTCGTCGTTCTTCTAGTTTCCCGATGATTCTTCCCGCTTAAAGTTCAAATGGTTCAAATGGCTCTGAGCGCTATGGGACTGAACATCTGAGGTAATCAGTCCCCTAGAACTTAGAACTACTTAAACCTAATTAACCTGAGGACATCACACACATCCATGCCCGAGGCAGGGTTCGAACCTGCGACCGTAGCAGTCGCGCGGTTCCGGACTGAAGCGCCTAGAACCGCTCGACCACCGCGGCCGGCCCGCGTAAAGTCATCCAGACGATGCCTCCGGGTCATGTTGCAATGAAGAACACAAAGTGCCCGGTAAGTGCTCACTGATGGACACGCACTTTTTTTCCCGTCCTGTAAAGGTAAGGTATTACAGGGTTATTACAAATGATTGAAGCGATTTCACAGCTCTACAATAACTTTATTATTTGAGATATTTTCACAATGCTTTGCACACACATACAAAAACTCAAAAAGTTTTTTTAGGCATTCACAAATGTTCGATTTGTGCCCCTTTAGTTATTCGGAAGACATCAAGCCGATAATCAAGTTCCTCCTACACTCGGCGCAGCATGTCCCCATCAATAAGTTCGAAAGCATCGTTGATGCGAGCTCGCAGTTCTGGCACGTTTCATGGTAGAGGAGGTTTAAACACTGAATCTTTCACATAACCCCACAGAAAGAAATCGCATGGGGTTAAGTCGGGAGAGCGTGGAGGCCATGACATGAATTGCTGATCATGATCTCCACCACGACCGATCCATCGGTTTTCCAATCTCCTGTTTAAGAAATGCCGAACACCATGATGGAAGTGCGGTGGAGCACCATCCTGTTGAAAGATGAAGTCGGCGCTGTCGGTCTCCAGTTGTGGCATGAGCCAATTTTCCAGCATGTCCGGTTACACGTGCCCTGTAACGTTTTTTTCGCAGAAGAAAATGGGGCCGTAAACCTTAAACCTTGAGATTGCACAACACACATTAACTTTTGGTGAATTGCGAATCTGCTGCACGAATGCGTGAGGATTCTCTACCACCCAGATTCGCACATTGTGTCTGTTCACTTCACCATTAACAAAAAAATGTTGCTTCATCACTGAAAACAAGTTTCGCTCTGAACGCATCCTCTTCCATGAGCTGTTGCAACCGCGCCGAAAATTCAAAGCGTTTGACTTTGTCATCGGGTGTCAGGGCTTGTAGCAATTGTAAACGGTAAGGCTTCTGCTTTAGCCTTTTCCGTAAGATTTTCCAAACCGTCGGCTGTGGTACGTTTAGCTCCCTGCTTGCTTTATTCGTCGACTTCCGCGGGCTACGCGTGAAACTTGCCCGCACGCGTTCAACCGTTTCTTCGCTCACTGCAGGCCGACCCGTTGATTTCCCCTTACAGAGGCATCCAGAAGCTTTAAACTGCGCATACCATCGCCGAATGGAGTTAGCAGTTGGTGGAACTTTGTTAAACTTCGTCCTGAAGTGTCGTTGCACTGTTATGACTGACTGATGTGAGTGCATTTCAAGCACGACATACGCTTTCTCGGCTCCTGTCGCCATTTTGTCTCACTGCGCTCTCGAGCGCTCTGGCGGCAGAAACCTGACGTGCGGCTTCAGCCGAACAAAACTTTATGAGTTTTTCTACGTATCTGTAGTGTGTCGTGACCATATGTCAATGAATGGAGCTACAGTGAATTTATGAAATCGCTTCAATCATTTGTAATAGCCCTGTATATATGATCTTACCCAAAATATTCATTTATGAATTTATTTATAGAGTTGTATGGCACTATTGGAAGCTTTGATGTTTAAACGAAGTACCTTTTCTAGCTACGTGGCCTCGTTACCATGAATTCCAGCATGAGTCGATATCGATTAAATCAATACCCCTTCTTCTGATTTAAATTCCCTTGTTACTGCATCAGTGGCATTCAGTCGCACTACGTATTTCGAGTGAGAATGTTCCAATATGTGCTTCACTCGTCATGTAAATGTAATCATTGGCGAAATGTGTGCTTTTACTATATATTGTGGTTTTTAATAAGTGAAAAGCGTAAAAGCAGTGCTACATATGTAAACATGACAAGCTCCACAAAGTGTATTTGCTGTGTAAATTTTTAGTTGTAATAAATGTATTTGTAAATTTAGTTTTGACAAACCGATGTAGAATGTGCAATATACTTTCCACTAAAATGTTAACATGTCATGAGTAATGAACGCACGATGGAACATGATGCACACCCAAAAACGTCTTTAAAGATCAGAGGTTGACAGTCTTGCCTTTCGAAATCGGTCAATGAAATTAGTTTTGAATGTGATCTTGGCTATATAAATTTTCGTTAAACTTCGTTGTGTATGTGTTAGTATCATAAGCGTTAATGTTTTGTGTTTCTGAGGCGAAGATGTCATTAGACCACCAGATGGGGATTCGTTTAGACGAGAATATAAAACTGTTTAATAAACATACACTGTTGGGTGTACCACGCTGGAGGTAACAAATCTGGGTCTAGCTTACATGGTTTCGGAAGGGAGCATTCTGAATCATAAAATGAAATCATTAGAAAACGAAGAGAAAGGCAGCAGTCCATAAGTATAAAATGAAAATCAGAAAGCTGCCAGGAGCAAAAATGACAGACCGATAGGGAAATCAAAAACATGAAGAAACATTGTTAAGAAATTGAAAATTTTTATTTACACTCACAAATCACGACAGCAAAGTTAGCAGTCATTCATGTGATAACAGCAAGAAGCAGTGCGAAGAAAGTAGTAGTGTGTTAAGAAACGAGAGACAGTCTTTTACAGACAATAAGCAAGTTGATGTGGCAGGTGATGCAGAGAAAATAGACTGCGTACAAGATGCAGCTCAAGTCACAGAACATTATCGTTAAGGAGCCTACACATCTTCAAGTTAATTGGACAAAAATGACATCTGACGTCATAAGTTGTGCAAATATAAATAACACCGACGCAGGTCTGGAAGAGCGAGATACGTCTTTAGCGGCGATAAACTACGCAGTTTCCTCCGATAATTGTGCAGTGTGTACAGTCTTACTGTCGCGTCACCAGAAACTTAGTCTGT
Source organism: Schistocerca cancellata (assembly GCF_023864275.1). Lineage (NCBI taxonomy): Eukaryota > Metazoa > Arthropoda > Insecta > Orthoptera > Acrididae > Schistocerca > Schistocerca cancellata. The sequence continues at coordinate 575,870,287 of NC_064629.1, forward strand.
TGCTATCATAACTTCCGTTGAAAAAAGACGAGCTATTGGGTTTTATTTGAGGCTACTGTTCTTGCAGAATTCTAGGATATATAGTTTGCTTCATTTTCCAACCGTCTAAAAAAAAAGCAGCTACGTACTATGTTTCAGTAACAACAACAGATTCTTCTTAGACCTGACGTGCCTCGTAGTACAGTAATAAAGGAAGTAATCAACCTTCGATCCACTTTTTGGAAAGAATTGCAGCAGGAACACAGCCGCAACAACTCACCCACTGTAACTTTACCATCATGAATACAACACGGAATGCTATGACTGAAAAAACAGAAAGTGGAAATGCGGGGACTAATTGAATGTAGCCTACACACCTTCAGTTGAAATCGCTATACAGATTTTGTCTTGAGCTGATAACTTCAAACTTAAGCTGATGGTGTTTAGGCTGCTTAACAATGCCAGGAGACGCAGTGCGTCGCGATCATCGATAGTACCGCTGTAGGGCAAGGTGTAGCTATGGAACGACCATTACATGTGTCATCTTGACAGGCAAATGCAGTTCGCGGTTAATGTGCCGCCAGGCGAACGGGCAGATACGCTACGAATTAGCAGGACTCCTACCGAACTGACGTGACACGTGGTGCTAACGTGACATCCCTATGGCAATGACATTCCGTGTATGTGACGTAACCCCCAACGAGGTGACATACCTAACGCAGAGAATATGGTCCTCTGAAGATGTAATGTTCTGTCATCAATTAATTCAGTTACTGTTCGTAAATAAACATAATATCATATTGGAAATACAATGGAAGTCAGCGAGATACTTTAGAAGCCTTTAATTAGTCGAATCTGTATCTTGCCAATGATAATATCGACTTGAAGTATATTGTTGTAAATAGTATGTTTTATGTTCGACCTTGGAGAAAACGTAATTGCCTAAAAGTCTCAAATAATTGGTTATCACCTCGTGTGTCTTGCGTAAAATTACTACTTTTATTGGATAAGTTGCATGTAACTCTTTGTTCAGAAAAGTATTTCATGTAAGTCTTATCAGTGCTATCGTGTAATTATGTCCTCCCTCCAAGTGTTATATTTAACACGACTTTAGTTATTTAACAATTGTTATTGACTTTTCTATAACAACTGTGTTAATATATTTTGTTGACAGCAGCATGCCATTGTGATGTGACGGTATTTCCTATGGCGATGTGAGACGTGAGGCTCCATTGCAATGGTGAGAATTTATGTGACGTCTTTTCCATATAGGTTACTGTTGCCTCATCCAGTTTACATAAAATGAGGACTTAGGGATGGGTGGTTAATTGTCGAGACAGGGACCTAACAGGCGGACCACAAAAAAGACGACATAAAATTTCAGTCATGAGGTAAGTATTTCCATATAATATGAATGAAGAAAAATGCTTGATCAAGCTAGATTTGACAGAACCAGGGAGATCTCGGCCGTCGAAAGCAAAATTCTAGACAACACAGGAAGGACGCACCTAGTCTGGTATGATCACATGCCAAGCACAAGATGGCCGAAACGAATATGGCAACGGGCTCCAAATCAAAGATGAAAGCGTGACAGACGTTTGCGATACTGCAAAGATGACTTCACAGAAGCAATGGTGGCGAGAGGTCTTGACGAAGAAGACTGGAACGACTGCAAATGACGAAAACTGGGGTGTGAGAGGCCTTCATCAAGAAGATTGGAGCGACCGAAATGCAATGGAAATTGGAGTTCGAGATGCAGTGGTAGCCACAGAAAACTCATTGCTACAAAGTAGTAAGTGATGCGATGAGTCGTGGCATTCAATTGGCGAGAGGAGGAGAAACAGCGTTTAGAAATTAGCACTGTGGAGATAATAGTGAGAGAGAACAAGTTACTCTCTCACCTATTTTTCGCATATGGAAAATTATTAAAGATTTCATTACAACCTGATGCACCTTGAGCGAGACTCTAGAAAGTTAATGGCCTGAGCAGACGTTGATGGACCTTGGCAGAGCACCAGAAGCATAAGGTATTTTTATGATTCTTAGCTCCTAGAAATGGCTGTTGGGAGTTGAAAGCAATTGGCGGCGAGCCCATCCCTTAGTAAATCTTGCCAGACAGGCCCACAGCTGTATAGGGCAGACAGGGCAGCCCCTCGTCAGGACAGGTTTCCACTAGAACAATGCCACAATACCTGCTGTGGTGCCAGCAGAAACCTGGACTGGGGCGTCGGTCTAAAGGAACAAGTCTACACAGTGGATTTGTAAACTGGGCATTGTGTTCAGAGCCACGCATAATAAAAATTCACAAATTTTCGTGTTCGCCAAATGTGCAAGTAGGCCAGTGAACCACTTCCCTCGGCTGTCTCGGTTGTATGAGAAAAATCTGGTGTCTGAAAAACGTTTAGAGATAGAATCTTTATTACATCTCATAGCTAGGACTAACAAGCTCCAAGGCACAGGCGCTTTAGATAAAGATCTTTGAGATTGTATCTGTTCACCTCTTGCCGTGGATAGAGGCATGACTTTCGACAAAAAAATCACTTCCCCATCTGTGAAAACTTAAAGAAGCCAGTAATTGGCAGTTTCTTTTTTTACAGAGATGCAGGTCTCTTAACTCTTGCCCTGGTTCGACATGAGTCTGTGCTGTCATATGGGAAGGAGGTTTATCTCAGGCTACTCGTTTGCCGAGGGCACAATTATTCGTTTTTGGTTTACCAGTCTTCACATTTGGTATCCTTCTGTGATCTGTTGTATAAGTGAGCCAAACTGGGCACTGGTACGACCAGCGAACGGGTGTGTCACACACTGAAATCTACCGTGATTTTAGGGCTCTGGTAGAGAGTAAATTGCGATCCGCCTGCCTGATCGCTAGACCGTGATATTTTTGTATTTCTCTTGTGGCCGCGATCGATTCACAAGTGCCGCCTGCACGTCTCACCTCCGTCACACACATCTCACCACCTTCAAGTCACATCCCAGCACGAAGTACACAGGGTAACGTACTACCACTGAGGCACTGTCAGGGCTTACAGTTCTCAATCGCCACTTGCTCTCAGCTGCACCTATGTAGAGAAACTTCAGTAGATTTGATCAATCAAAGTCTGCTCGAAGTCAGATCCAGCTTGCCTTATCCAAACTTTTAGGGCCAGGGTACTTGACTCACTGATCACCTAGTTAAACTGTCTTTGCACCCAGGATCCACCCAGTGTAATATTAAAGCACCGTAACTGGCCAGATTCTGTAGGGAGGCAAGGACCGCATTCCGCCAATCGCACGATACCTGTAACCGCAGCAACCACCAGAAGTTGCCAAACCTTCGTCCCACCATCACAACACTTCTCGCTTGAACTGTGAGTTTCACGTAGCTTGCTGTCCTGTGTGATCGTTGCCCTCTGTGATTTTGTTTGTTGTTGATTTTACTCTGCAGAAGTTATTTTATTTATGGTTCTTGTTACTTGTTGTGTGACACTGACCAATGTCAGAAGTAGTTTGTCGAAAGTTATGAGTGCAAAACATCCACGTCGTTGTCTTGTCCAGGGATGTGCCGTACAAGGACAGTCTAGATAAATGGTTTGCGCGTTGCATGTCTACTTTGAGAGTGAAAACTTAATGGCGGCCCGCTGCTCTCCGTCAAAAATGTAATCGATAGAATAGCTACAGCGCTAACCATCAACAAAAACACAGTTGTGCAAGGATATGTTCGAGAAATAAAATCAATCTGGAGTACAATAGAATCTTGTAATTCTTGGGAAAAGACGTTGTATGGGTAAGCGGATTACCAATTTAGATTTATGTCCTTAGGATACGATTGATTGTAATGTTAATGATCATAGTTTCAGAAAGGCAAATCCGATACTCAGCATGTTATTGGCCATCGTTGAGGAGTCACTTTTTTTTTTTTTTTTCAAGTCAGTCACAATCAGTTTTCATATCCTTAAATAACAACAGTGACAGATGCAAAGGCACTTAAAGCACCTGCCGTACCGACTAGAGTGATGATAGTGGAGTCTTGGCATTACTACCACAGAAATGAAGTACTGTATAGGAGGATACAGTTGTATGTTTGAAGAGCTCAAGCTACAATGATAAATAGCTACAAAACAGAATTATATTGTTGCAGATTTTGACATTTTAATAAGAAGGCATTATCAGCAACTAACTCTTTATGAGATTCATTTCAGGAATTCAATCTATATGGCAAAGAAATATCATTGCTTACAACGCAACTACTGCAGTACTGAAGTAATGGTTCTGTATCGTTATTGTTCTTTCTCTCAATAATGGCTGGGATAATTAAAGTACGTTCTCTCACCGCGGTTAACACCGATGAATCTTGTATTTTGTTATGTTAAATATAACTAGGTGGTTTAGAAAATTAATAACAGGATCCTATCGATCTGTTTATCATAACGCAACCATACGGGCTACCGCCTAGTACTTTCCGTGCAAGCAGACCATTGTGCGTCGTATTTAACTGCCATTGTCTCGTGGTAGAAAACTTTGACAGAGTTCCGGTTTAGAGTAGATGAAAACTTGATGTATTCGTAATATTTCATTCGCTTAATGTGCTCATCTAACTTCAATAAGAAAAAGTTTCCCGCTGGTCGAAAATTCGGCACGTCGTCAGAAAATTTATCTTCGTATACTGTCCATATATCGTCTTAATAATTAGTTTCCACACGTAAGAGTACAATTAACACGTAGCGCGGCTCTTCCAGATCACATTATTCCTCGTTCCATATTTACAACGTGAGTAGTTTGCCAGTTTGAACGAGTTGAATGAAACGTAAGATCACGCGTGTGCTCCGCACGCAACGTTGCAGCTCTGTTCGAGCTTCCACGTGCTCCTGCCGAACTGAGAGTCGTAAGGTACTTTTGAACACTATAATCCCTCGGCCCCGAGCGCCTGCTTGTGTCGCTATTGTCGCGGTGCCACACACGCGCCACGCGAAGGGGTTGCGTTCAGTTACATTATGAGTTCCAACTGGTGGTCGCGCATATACAGTCACGCGGCTCGAATTGTCTCAGTCATTTGAACCATTTAACCGGTGTGGTTGGGATCATCACACCACGGGTAATAGTGATCTGGCTTTGTAAAACATTTTAAGATGCATTAATTTTGCGATGTACTGATAATTAAAATCTACTATATGAAAATAGAGAAATAAGTGAACAGTATCACGTTCTAACCAATGTGCTGTCTAAGCTTTGAACAAATGATGTCTCATTCTCTTTTGTAAGACCTATGACGACTGAGAGTAATCTATTGATGACGATACGAGTTTGGTGTAATCCAAATTTCATGCATTGAAAGAGCACAAAGTTTTCCTGATCGAACATATCAAATAAATAGATGTAAATTTTCTAAGCAATAATCTTGCTTCCTTACTTATGTAGTCTCGGTGTAACACAGTCACAAAAGTAACTGAAGTCACAAACTGAGCTAATCAATCCGTAAAAATTCACATCTAAAAGTTTGTGCTTTATTTCCGATTCATCCCTTATACGAAGATATTATCATTAATATATCTATTGTTGGTGTATGCTACTGATTTTATAATCTGTTTTCACCACAGATGCTGATGCGGAACAATTTAGTTTCAAAATAAGAGACATTAAACACACTGCTATCTTAGATAAAAAGGTTCACAGTGAATATTTGTCTATAGCTACTATGGTACTCTAAAATACCACTTACATTGGAATAATTATACATACAATTTATTTATCTGAGGGGACCAAAACGTTTCTGTTCGAAGGCCGTAAGTGAAGAATCGGTATGACAATCAGGCAAAATCGCCGTTAGCATTGTGACTATAACCGCACAGACGCACCAGGGTGAAGACGATTGTTTGATAAAACAGCGCGCCTGCTGTGTGAAGAGGTCCTTAACTGCCTGCCGCAAACCTCGACCGACAGTAGGCGTTGACACTTCAAGGCCTCTTTTAGGGGGCCGAAGGCGTGATAATTCCATGGGGATTGAGCAGGACCACAACGGTGCTTTTCGACAGACACGCTGTTCCATACACATTTATCATTCCCCGATGGATGTCTACCGGTGGTTGTCCTTCAACAGCCAAGAACAGAATGGCAACACTTTGGTCCTGTTTGGACGCAGCTGGTAACAACGTCGCCATAGTTAACATTAACGCATTTGTCTCGCGCTCGTTGGAAAAACATAAATGCTACACCCATCCGTTGCCTATATGTTGGTGCTTATATACCGCATCGGAGTCGCTCTGCGATGCTGTACGCGGTAGCAACGCCCTCAAACGGAAACATTTTGATCACCTTTTATATATGACATCTTTTCAACATTTTGTGCACCTCTTGAAGCTGTACTCTATACTGAAGGATAAGATACTAGCGTGTGACCTTTTACCGGGCGCCATCTTATTACTATACTATTTATATTAAAAATTTGTATTTGTTACATTGAAATATTAGATATCAGATTGTGAGGGCATTTTGTAATGAATGTCTTCTTATCTTTTTACTGTTATTTGTCAAGATTTTACACATATAATAAGTCAAAAGATAAGTAAATTAACATTGTTCATGGGAAGATAATGGATGAAATATATTATGAAAATTTAACGAGAAATTCATGCAGCTGACAGGGAGAAAGGGAGCTTGAAGTTTGAATCCTGTCTACCTCACGATCGTTAGCAATAATACCTGCGTTAGAGTGACATTACTTCTGGAGGATTGGGCTAAGAGGATATTGAAGAACATATCTAGGGATTCATTTGTGAAGAATCTGTAAGACTGAGAAGCCGAGGCTACAGAAACCAGCAGCAATACATCGTTCTTGTGTCATCACGTGACTCACTAAATTAATGCATTAGCCACAGGGGACTGAGTGCCCCAGAAAGGCCCTTGGTCTGATGGCAGGTTCGTGACTCCGTCTCGTTCCACGTGGTACCTCCGGCGGCGAGCCTGAAACGACACAAATAGAGCCTTGGCTTCCACGTGGCCCGGTGTAATGCTTCCTGCCCATCTCCGCTGTCCTTTGGGGTAACATGGGATTTCTTCAGGTGCTTTGCTTTTATCGTGCTAGTGCCAGCTAACATACTGCTGATAATACTTCGTCAAATTTTCGTTCATTAGAACGATCGCTGGCTCCATCTTAGTGTAGACAAAGATTGGGGCTGCCCACTCGAATACATCAATATTAAGGTAGTTTATAACTCTCAGCCAGCAATTTCTTGGTGAAATATTGGGAAGTTTGTGTAGCTTGTTAAGCAGCTTTCTCTTATCTGAACTTCATTTGAGGAACGTAATAAACTGCTTCTAAATAATTACTGCCAATATGTCCTTACCATAAATTTGCAAAGTATGACCAACACAATAAAACACAAGTAGTTCCTCCTAATATGCCCTTACCATAAATCTGTAACGAAACGGTAAACGGTAGAGAGAGAGAGAGAGAGAGAGAGAGAGAAAGAGAGAGAGAGAGAGAAGGTTGTGTCCAGAAAGAAAATTCCAAATACCCAAACATGCCGAAGATTCACGTTAAAGAAGACGTAACCGATTTTCCGTAATGATTACTCTAGAAGCTGGTCAGCTGTTGTAATATGGATGTGGGTATAGGGGCCGATGACGTTCCGTGACAATAACAATGCGTGAGAGAGATGTATTTTGCAGAGCGCTTCTGTTTATATACCGTACACATTACATTTAGGAGAGAACAGTTTACATTACCGGATACAGGACAGTGTTTTAGGACAGGAAGCAATCATTTGGAGTTTCTGCAGGCGCATACCGGCTTTGACTTGCTGAAACAATGCTTCTGGTTACAGAGACAATAATAAAAGGACATGTTGTGAGTAATTAAAATGTGTGATGTAATGAAAATCGTAGTCGATTTCTTGGGTTATTATCATTGAGCTATATGAGAACTCCTTCTTGCCTCACTTAAGCCCTCATGGTCACTAACATTTCCTCTATTACTTCAGAAGAAACATAGACGTTTAATCCTCATCCATTCCATCCATTTCTTGTGTCAGCAAATCTGACTGAACCCTTAGATATACATCGTGATAAGGTAAACCGTGAAATTCTATTATATCCGTTCCATATCACTGGCATAAATTTGCCATAGGATTTCGGAATATGCACTGTGTTTTAACGTTATGAAATGCTTTACGGAGACGAACTATTGACACATGACCAGCAGGAATTTACAAACTAGCGTTCTTTTGGAACAAAGCTAGCTCGTCTTTCACACAAAGTAACGAATGCTATCGACAGGGGGTCTCAAGTTGAAACAGTTTAGACACTGTCCCTCACAAGAGGCCTTGCATCAAATTGTGTGTCTACGGAAGTAGTATAATGATGAGAGTTCTGGACCAAAGAGCATTTTGAGCAAACATTCCAGGTTGCAAAGCGAGAATCTAATTTCTCAGTTTTCCCCAATCAAATTCGATGTAAATACAACAAAAACAAAAATGATCAACAAACCTGAATTACTTAAGAACTTAGAAAATTATAGTAAAGTAAATTCTAATTTAATTAAAAGAAACATATGAAACTTTTAAAATTTATTCAAAATTAATAACATGAATATTGCGACTTTATTTGTTTCTTAACATAATAAATAAATTGTAAAATTACCATTTTGTCTAATTTATCACCATTATTTGTAAATATTTTAGAATAACTATCTAGAAGAGTAATTTTGTATTTATCATCGAAAAGTAATAAACCTTTTTCCCCAAATTTCGCTGGTAAAATTTCACCCTGTGAAATGATGTTAGATTTATGTTTTTTTAAGTTTTGATAATTTAGTGAACGCTTCTGAATAACCATTACTATAATTTTTATGTTCAGTTAAGTTATTTTCAATGCTACCATTCAGATAGGTACGAAAATCACTTCACTTTACTTTCGGATACCCAGTTTTAGCTACTTTATAATATTTCTATTTTTCAGTATTTTTTAATTCTAGCTGCTTTTACACAAATCTAATGTTTTTTGCCTCTCTAAATGTAAACTGAAAATAAAACGTGTGCTGCAAAATAAAGATTCTATAACAGAACATTCGGGAAATAAAGTACATAGGATCCAACGAAAGATTTGGATTATGGTTAGTTACAGAAAATTTAAACAATAATAATCTTATTACAAATATTGAAGATAGTATTAATACAAATGGAGGAAACCAATTAAAAGAATTTAATTCAATTACAGAACCTTTTTGCGATAGTATTATGATTGTTAAGCTAAAAGGTTTTATAGATTGCGAACAAGAAATGAAGAATGGAAAATGTCTTGTAGAAATAAACAGCATGTGAAAGTATTAATAGTTTTCAAGATGTAGGTTATCTAAATTTGATTTAGCAGAACATGGAGTTAAAGCAAAAATTCCTTATTTTTTAGATTCTAATGTGGAAACAATTTATGGGGTTAAAGGTTATTAATAAAGATCTAAACATAATTAAACAAATATGAAAATATCATTGCCATTCCTTATAAAATAGCAGGTGATAAATTAGATCCATTATTAAACGAATTACCAGAAATTTTAACAGGACTTAGAAAAGGACATTATTATCTCTTGGATATAGGTATGTCACAAGATTTTGCAGGAATTTTTAACAAAGAAGAAGTGATTAAATATTTAACAAATAATTTTAATTTTCGTATACAAGGAGAAATATATTAAGGAAAACGTAACCTAGTAGTTGGTAATAATAATTTTGTTGAAGAAGAGTGCTTAACTTAAACTGATACATTTACCGTTCTCCATCATTCCTGAATGTTTGTAACATCATCACGGAATCACACAGTATATTTTTATTATGTACGTTGTTTGTTGCCTCATTATGGACAGACCAAGGCCAAACAAATAAAACTTGGAAGAAGAACTCTAAAAGTCAATAACTTAGCATTTGCAGTTGTTACATCTGATTTCCGTCCACGACTGTGTGATATTACCGTGGCTCAGAGAGCGTCAGCACGCACATCAAGCTCGCTCGTTACTCGTGAGCTTTGCATTGGCTCGGGAGTGGGACGACGAGAAACTCGTAGCTAGGGCACGGGCGTTTACGAGCGAGGCGACTCCGACATACACGTAGTGGAAGGGATTCCGTCGTATTGTGGTAAGAAATGACCTGCGATAAAAAAACTGCTCACATGGTAACCACACGTTTAATGAAAACTGTATTTCATCATCGTAATATTTTGGTCTTTCGATTTTCCTGCTCATTTCTTTAGAAAATGGTCACACGATTCATTCATTGAACATGTGCCTATTCAACTATAACAATACTCATTTTATCCATCCTTTTTGTGAGTGTTCAGTGAAGAAATAATATCCTTTTTGGTAGTTAAATGAAAAATAAAATTGAAGTATCGAGATAAATGTCTCATAAAAATGAGTCAGTCACTTTAATACAGGTGAGGTTGAAGATAAAGTAGCACTGCACGTGACTGCTGTGTTTCTAGAACAAAAGAAATTTTGTTTTAACAGTAATGTTATTTGTAACGTTTCTCTGTATATTAGACGCTTCCACAGACAATATTCGTCGTTCGTCTAGCAAGATGTGATACTCTTCATAAAATGCTTAACTTTGGTTCAAAATTACTCTGAGCACTATGGGACTCAACTGCTGTGGTCATAAGTCCCCTAGAACTTAGAACTACTTAAACCTAACTAACCTAAGGACAGCACACAACACCCAGCCATCACGAGGCAGAGAAAATCCCTGACCCCGCCGGGAATCGAACCCGGGAACCCGGGCGTGGGAAGTGAGAACGCTACCGCACGACCACGAGATGCGGGCAATGCTTAACTTTCCTTTTTATTTTTATAAATGAACAAAATGTCATTGACACGATCTTTATCGATACAGCAGTGCTTCTATGACAAAACTAATTCTATCTTATTAAAATTTTTGACGCCTGCACGCTACTGGCGGGAATGCGAACATCTCGTTTCACTACTTTCGAGACAAAATTTTCTTGAAGTCATCACCCGAGCCGTCCATATCCAAACATCTTCCATGTTCATCTTTACGTTTAAAAACTTGTGAACACCATCTCCGTCACTGCTTTTAAAACTTGTACACTTAGATGAACTGTACACATTAAGTTTCCTGGTCCCTAAAGCAGTGGTTCACTATTCTCCCAAAAGGCAGCGCATATGTCATCATCTCCTCAGTTCTATTCTGGAACATCGTAGTAGTCGGACACTTACACATCAAGAAAATCACGACTATAACTGAGTGTATTATCTGTAGACTACCGAAGAAGAATGTGTAGGAATGAGATAAAAGTACGCAGGTCTGCTGGGGTAGAAGTTCGCAGCATATTTTTTTACCCATCAAGAAACTTTGACTTATTTCATTTCTTCTAGGGCATTCAAGCACATTTTGTTCGTGTTTTTTTGCCTTAGCTGCCTCATTATTCACATTAAACAACTTAATATGTCTTTCCTGTAGTTTTCCTTTCGTTAGGTAGAGGTTTTTTTGAGGCATACGTACCTCTCAGTAATACTTCGAATATAATCATCTCTTCCATTGTGGATTTTTTCCAGAACCGACCGAGAACATCAACTCGGCAGCAATTAACAGAGCCACTTCAGCATCAAGCTCTTCACCTTTTTTAAAATGGAAGCTCAATACGGAAAGCATCCGAAGCTACTGGGTTTTCAGAGGGTGCCTTAAGAAAACGTCTTTAAACAGACCTCGGCCGGTTAACAAAAACATTTTCGTTGCAGGAAGAACAAACAACAGGGCAGCACTGCATTCCCCTCGATAAACGTTCTTTCGGCCTTACTCTCAGATCATTATGACGTTTAGTTTTCTGATTTTGCCGAAAAATAAAGATTTTTTCTTGTGTTTACTTTTAATCTTTCTTAATTTCTTTAGTTGGGGGTAATATACGCACTGTGTGTTGTGTGCGTAATTGAGGTAACGTTTCCGTAATTTTTTAAATATTTAGTGAAACAGAAAACGTGTACTTTCATCCCCATCTACCCTATATTCTTCTTTTCCTCTTTCAGGACTAATAGTTGCTTGAAACGAGGATGAAAAAATGTAGTCACGTAATGATAACGCTTTAGTTCGTTGACGATTTTATCTGTCAGGCATGTCTGTGCATATCCTTTCCAAAATCTGAGTACTGCATAATCATCTTCACTTTAGCACAAATCTAGTGAACTAAATGCACATGGTGCTATAAATGGCAAAGTCCAATTTTTACCCTCCACATCGTCTGTGACACCTCTAAAGATACCAGTAATTTAATTATGTCATCCTCCATATCAGCACAGTACGAATACGTTATTTCCTGTTTCTTTTTCTCCAACAGAAAATTCTCAGTGTCGGTTTTGCGAATGAATGAATTCAACATCATGTAGATGCTATTCCCTATAGTTTCAACGTCTTGATGTTTCTTATAATCTAGCTATCAAATCAAAGCGTTTCATATATCCTACAGTTCTATGCACTATCTGGATGCATTTCTAAACTTCAGGCAATTCTTCACTAAGGAACTTTTCATGCCAGGTGTGCCTAAGTCCTTTGTTTATGTAGTGCGCTGCACATAGTAGATGCCTGTAGTATAGAAGAGCTTTATTTTCCTTGATCCGTTCCTTTTCTTAGTTCCAGGTGAAGTATATCTAGCTCAGTCAGTTTTTCATGTAACTCCGTAAGAATATATTCACTTATTTCTGTGACATCCGGAAATTTTGTTGTGAGGACGACATTCTGTCTTAGTTTTCACCCATCCTCAGAGTCTACTATAATACTGGATGTGACGGTGAGACAAGATGTTTTGCAATAATTGCTGGTCGAAAGATCACACAAAATATTCCACTGGTTCTGGTAAATGGCTTCCTTCACTTGAGGCGAGATCTAACGTCTCGTTTCGTTGGCTGTAACTTGTGCAGCATATGACGAGATACTGTTCTTGCAGAAGGTAAAGGGACCAATACCGATTAGTTCTTGTGAAAGACTAATACTCCGTTCTCCACTGGCAAAACTGAAAGGCCATCGTTCCAACCCATACATTACACATTAGCACAATTTGTTTTTGATTGTGTCTTTACCAATCTCAGAAACAGTTCAGGATGCAGAGTGTATGATATTTTAGTAGTTACGTCCTTTCATACCTGTGGTTCTTCCCTTCCATACGTGTAACGCTACGCATACCTCTCTTTGCCTCTGAAAGTAACCCACAGGACCAAAGTATTGCTTTTAGCCACTATATGGAATTAAAGACTGCAGCAATAAACATTTTTCTGTCGAATGTATCTCCTATGTCTTTCTCTCACTTCTTTAAAATAGCGAAGAAATGTTTTTGAAACTCGAGGGCAAGAAGAAAGAAAAACGGAAAGTATTACGATTGCTATTTCCACAATGGTACCAAGATGAAACTTACCGGACAGAACCTTCAGTAAGTAAAAGATATCATTCAAATAGTTCTATGAAATCAAAGGAACTCTTTTTCCAATTACGTAACCAAAATTTATTTTCCGCTGAAGCACGGCTTAATATTCCTCATCCTTCGTCCGTGATTCAGTTTTCCAACTTTATGTGAAGCCTAGTTAACTTAAATTAGATGATGAATGAAAGAATTGCATCAGTTTTTATAGCTTTAACCACCACTGTTCAGAGGCTGGAAGAGTGAAAATGCAACGTAAACACACTTCTGTCAAATAGTTATAAAAGCAGTCAACGGAAACTTCAGTAAAATCCAACGTGGTCTTACGCATCTAGTTCATCTGTGACACTATGAACCTTAGTCTCCTCTTAAACACAATAACTAATTACACATGTGGTAAGAGATGCATTTTATATTGTGTTCCTCTAGTTAACGTATCCTCTGTAGTATCGGATATGATGTCAGACAAGGGGTGAGGAAAAGGGCTCTGAGAGCAGGAAGTCAGTAGTTTGTTGTTGGCGTTTACGAGGGCGACGCGTTTGTATACTATGTGACTAGCCAATGTGTCATAATAATTATTTTCTGTAAAAGTCCACCTTTTGTTCTACCTATAGCGAAAAATATTCAAATATTCAACAGTGATTGTTTAAAAGACTGTACGAGAGGGTTATATGTCTGACATGAGATGACACAAAATCGTAAGAAAATTTAACAGCTCGGGGCGAGATATTATCCTAGCTCGAACTTGTCCGGCTTATTCTTGGCCTCTGTAGTTGAACGTACGTCCTTTCCAATAGAATTCGTAGAAGGTGCTCCTTCGTGGCAAACGCCACTGGAGTGCATCCAAGTCTCGCTAACGCAGCGGGAATTCTCAGGCTCGTCGTGCCCGATGTTTATCGGCGGCTTCTGCCCCACTGCACATCGTGGCTGCGAATATTCAACATGCAGTCTACGAGATTACTAACGAGCCTGAAGGCTAACATGAACAGCTGCTGTGGGTAATGTCTACAGAAGACTGGTTGATTAAACGTCTCTTCAGAGGCGTAACATGTTTTTAATCTGAGGTCTTGTCCTCACCACCCTTACAGGAACGATACGTAGGAAGCTGTAGTATGTTCCTAGAGTCATAATTTAAAACCGCTTTTGGCACTTAGTAAGCAAGCTTTATCGGGATAGGTTACATCTATTTGCAAGAAACAGTCAGTTCGGTTTCTTCAGCATGTCTATGACACTCTCCAGTCGAGGAAACAAACCTGTAGATCACTCGTATTACCACTCTCTGTACACGTTCAATATCTCCTGTTACACCTATTTGCTACAGGTCCCATACACTTGAGGAATATTTCAGCATTGGTGGCACGAGAGTTTTGTTAGAAGTCTCCTTTGTAGACTTATGACATTTCCGTAGTACCTTGCCAATAACTCGAAGTCGTTCTCCTGCTTTTCCTACGTTCTATTTCGAATCCCTATAAAATGTCAACCCAGAGATTTTTGTGCTTGACCGATTCCTGGGAAGCATATAACTAAAAACAATCATGTCGAGAGGTACTCCATTAGGTGATCCAGCGAACACACAGAGTACAAGACATAATTGGGAAATAAAACATTTGAAAAATACTACAATAAAAAAATTAGTTCAGTTCACTTTGGTCGTTTAAGATATTGTCCCGATGTAATTTTTTGCTATTGAAGATCTCTAGCTACACTAGCACACAGGGAATTCTTCGTTTCGGTGCAGTGTGCATATTTCATTCCATTCCTAATGGCCGAGTGCACCAACACCGGTCAAAAAGTATGATAACCAAGGTCCCGCGATCATGGTTAAAAGTGAATTGTGTTTAAAATGTTTCTGCAGTGCACCAACGTTAATCGCTGGTGAGCAAACCGTCGTGAGCCAACAGTGCATTTCACCGCGGTAAACTCTGTACATTGCAATGGAACGTGCCCTGGCCACACATAGATGTTAGTAAACATGAAATTGCACAGATAATCGCTGGTGTCACATTCTCTCTTTGCTGTGTTTTCCGTCGACAAGCAGAAGTATGTATACGTACCTCGGTACGTATTTCCCATCTGTTCGTTTTTTTGGAGAATAATGGAGAGTAAAAGAAGAACCCTGAATTTCTCGAAGTACGAGATAGATGTACTTCTTGAACTGGTGGATGCAAATGCATCCGTTCTTGAAAATAACAAAACTGTCGGCTGCAGCTTAAAAGAAAAACAGGCAGTGTGGTCCCATGTGGAAACGCAATTTAATTCTACTCCTGGTAAGTTTACTCATAAATTAATAAGTATTCTGGGTTAATTGAAAGCATAGGATACGGCACACTCTGGCTTTTAGTTTTAAATTTGGAAGTGTTACTGGCGTACCACTGAAATACCTGATAGGTCTATATACATTTACGGTTGGAATTGTTTTGTTTGTTTTAAATTTAAAATCCAATGCCGTGCTACTGTTAACTAAATATTATGTGACTAACGGAAGCTGTCTTGTTGGAAATTGTGAACGTACGTATCTCAGTTAGCCCTGTGCCGTATTTTTCGTATATGCCAATACCACTTTCATTTTAATGAACTGATATGTAAACAACAGCCAAATATAGATCTTCGATTTTTATTGCAGTTATAAGTTAAGAGCCTCAGGGTGCACAATGGACTTACGAATGTAAATGAATTAATTTATGATACTGCAAACTACAACATTTATTTAATTTCAGGTGTTGCAAAAAGATCCTGTGACAGGCTGAAAACCTGTTACGAAAACATGAAAAGAAGATTTCGAAAAGATCTTGCAGAAGAAAAGGTAGAAGTGTATAAAACAGGTGGGGGGAAGCCTACCAAAAAACCAAGATCCATGATCGGGCAAAACTGTTAGAAATTGTTGGTTCCTCAATGAAACCTTTAAAAAATGCATACGATTCCGATGCACAGTTTAGTATGATTGTGGATGTTGTTAACATGGAGTCCAGTGCACACAACCTAGCACTTCCCACACACCTGTTGTAATACAAAGTAAAGAGACATCAAAGAATGTTCTGGTGGATGTCACCCAGCTGTAGTCTCTTTCACAGTCTCCTGATCCACCCAAAGAAAACATTTGCACACCGAAAAATACATGGCATCGAAGCAGGATGCCTGTAAAACCAGGGCCATCAGGTTCGGGAACAGTAGTTGAAAATGTGTGCAAGAAGAGAGTGGAACTACTGGAGGCCCAATTACACATGATGAAGGCCGAACATAAGAAGGAGCTCAGGATTAAAAATTTAAAGATTCTGGCCTTAACAGAAAAACTAAAATACTGGAAGAAGAAAAATGCCAGTAACATGTGATTTTTTTCCCTGTGACAGTGAATTTTTGTAATTTTTTCTGCTGTTTTGTATTCTGTCTAATGTATTAAAGTTGTCTCACTGTTCAAACTGTTTTTCTGTGTTTGTCCCGTTCATGATGACTGCTACTATTCTAATTGTTGTCTGTCTAATATCTGCTTACAGCTGATTTGGTGTGGACTAAGTTTCATCCAATCACTTCAAATTAGGATTGCTCCATAAATGAAAACAAGTTAGCAACACTGCTGTTTACGTAAGTAATCTACATGGCAGTTGCAGGCTTGTAGCCATAATGTCAGGTGCCAATTTCTACACTCCTGGAAATGGAAAAAAGAACACATTGACACCGGTGTGTCAGACCCACCATACTTGCTCCGGACACTGCGAGAGGGCTGTACAAGCTATGATCACATGCACGGCACAGCGGACACACCAGGAACCGCGGTGTTGGCCGTCGAATGGCGCTAGCTGCGCAGCATTTGTGCACCGCCGCCGTCAGTGTCAGCCAGTTTGCCGTGGCATACGGAGCTCCATCGCAGTCTTTAACACTGGTAGCATGCCGCGACAGCGTGGACGTGAACCGTATGTGCAGTTGACGGACTTTGAGCGAGGGCGTATAGTGGGCATGCGGGAGGCCGGGTGGACGTACCGCCGAATTGCTCAACACGTGGGGCGTGAGGTCTCCACAGTACATCGATGTTGTCGCCAGTGGTCGGCGGAAGATGCACGTGCCCGTCGACCTGGGACCGGACCGCAGCGACGCACGGATGCACGCCAAGACCGTAGGATCCTACGCAGTGCCTAGGGGACCGCACCGCCACTTCCCAGCAAATTAGGGACACTGTTGCTCCTGGGGTATCGGCGAGGACCATTCGCAACCGTCTCCATGAAGCTGGGCTATGGTCCCGCACACCGTTAGGCAGTCTTCCGCTCACGCCCCAACATGGTGCAGCCCGCCTCCAGTGGTGTCGCGACAGGCGTGAATGGAGGGACGAATGGAGACGTGTCGTCTTCAGCGATGAGAGTCGCTTCTGCCTTGGTGCCAATGATGGTCGTATGCGTGTTTGGCGCCGTGCAGGTGAGCGCCACAATCAGGACTGCATACGACCGAGGCACACAGGGCCAACACCCGGCATCATGGTGTGGGGAGCGATCTCCTACACTGGCCGTACACCACTGGTGATCGTCGAGGGGACACTGAATAGTGCACGGTACATCCAAACCGTCATCGAACCCATCGTTCTACCATTCCTAGACCGGCAAGGGAACTTGCTGTTCCAACAGGACAATGCACGTCCGCATGTATCCCGTGCCACCCAACGTGCTCTAGAAGGTGTAAGTCAACTACCCTGGCCAGCAAGATCTCTGGATCTGTCCCCCATTGAGCATGTTTGGGACTGGATGAAGCGTCGTCTCATGCGGTCTGCACGTCCAGCACGAACGCTGGTCCAACTGAGGCGCCAGGTGGAAATGGCATGGCAAGCCGTTCCACAGGACTACATCCAGCATCTCTACGATCGTCTCCATGGGAGAATAGCAGCCTGCATTGCTGCGAAAGGTGGATATACACTTTACTAGTGCCGACATTGTGCATGCTCTGTTGCCTGTGTCTATGTGCCTGTGGTTCTGTCAGTGTGATCATGTGATGTATCTGACCCCAGGAATGTGTCAATAAAGTTTCCCCTTCCTGGTACAATAAATTCACGGTGTTCTTATTTCAATTTCCAGGAGTGTACTTAAATGACTTAACAAATACGTAGACTGTTAATAAAAGAAAATAATAGTAATAAAACATACTTGTTACTCTAAATGTGAACTTATCATATGTGCTGTAACAGTTATATACATGAGGCCCAATGTAATCATGTTTTGCATTATTTATACCAGAAATATCCTAACATATTAAATTATGAGGGAAAGTGCTCCAAACCATAACCTTGTGTGTGCCATTTTTCTAGCAATACTCTGCACCTGGTAATGTTTATAATGGAAACCTATAACTTTTATGACAACACAGTTTTTAGTGAGGCATTTTGAGAAATACATTTCTCTGATGGGCACTCTTTTCTGCAAAAGTAAGCATAGCATATTTGGCTTTCGTAGCAATACGCTGCACCTGGAAATGTGTATGGTGGATACCCATACCCTTTATCACAATAGTATTTGTAGAGAGGCACTATTGAGTAATACATTGCTAATTTGAGCATTCTTTCCTGCAGTAGTGAATTTTTATTGTGTGACTTTTCTAGCAATGGCCTGCACCTGTTAATGTTTATAATGGGAACCTACAGCTTTTATCACAACAGATTTTGTACCAAGATATTTTCAGTAATGTATTCCTCTGATGGGGCACTCTTTTCTGCAATAGTGAGAATAGCATTGTGTAGCTTTTCTAGCAATACATTGCACCTGTTAATGTTTATAATGTCAGCCCATAACTTTTATCACAACAGAATTTGTAGCAACATATTTTTAGAAGTGCATTCCTATGATGGGGCACTGTTTTCTGCTAAAGTAAGCATATCATATGTGGCTTTCTTAGCAATACTCGGCATTTGCTAACGTTTATGATGGCAGCCCGTAACTTCTGCCACAAGTGTATCTGTACTGCGGCATTTTTCAGTGGCACTATGCTATGACAAGTAATCCCTTCTGCAAAGGTGAGCATTAAATAGTGAATAAAACTGCATCAGTATAAGTGTCAGAGTGAGGGAGGAATTTCTCCTCAGTAATAACTTCAAGTATGACGCTTCATACAGACAACCCACAGCATTACGGTTCCGCTTTCATATCTTCCGAAGTAGCACACTCCGTAACTAATTATTGCTCTTGCACTGATCCACAAAGTATTAGACATTGCTAACAAAATTCCAGTGCCTTCTCTAGCAATGAGAACTTGTTTTTGGAGGCAATTTCTAAACACAAATTTGTCTTCAATTTCATCAACTCTTCGATACCATACAGTTGTACATAATATTGTGTAAAGTGCTGCTACAGGCATGACTGGCTAGAATTAACAATGTACACTCCTGGAAATGGAAAAAAGAACACATTGACACCGGTGTGTCAGACCCACCATACTTGCTCCGGACACTGCGAGAGGGCTGTACAAGCAATGATCACACGCACGGCACAGCGGACACACCAGGATCCGCGGTGTTGGCCGTCGAATGGCGCTAGCTGCGCAGCATTTGTGCACCGCCGCCGTCAGTGTCAGCCAGTTTGCCGTGGCATACGGAGCTCCATCGCAGTCTTTAACACTGGTAGCATGCCGCGACAGCGTGGACGTGAACCGTATGTGCAGTTGACGGACTTTGAGCGAGGGCGTATAGTGGGAATGCGGGAGGCCGGGTGGACGTACCGCCGAATTGCTCAACACGTGGGGCGTGAGGTCTCCACAGTACATCGATGTTGTCGCCAGTGGTCGGCGGAAGGTGCACGTGCCCGTCGACCTGGGACCGGACCGCAGCGACGCACGGATGCACGCCAAGACCGTAGGATCCTACGCAGTGCCGTAGGGGACCGCACCGCCACTTCCCAGCAAATTAGGGACACTGTTGCTCCTGGGGTATCGGCGAGGACCATTCGCAACTGTCTCCATGAAGCTGGGCTACGATCCCGCACACCGTTAGGCCGTCTTCCGCTCACGCCCCAACATCGTGCAGCCCGCCTCCAGTGGTGTCGCGACAGGCTTGAATGGAGGGACGAATGGAGACGTGTCGTCTTCAGCGATGAGAGTCGCTTCTGCCTTGGTGCCAATGATGGTCGTATGCGTGTTTGGCGCCGTGCAGGTGAGCGCCACAATCAGGACTGCATACGACCGAGGCACACAGGGCCAACACCCGGCATCATGGTGTGGGGAGCGATCTCCTAAACTGGCCGTACACCACTGGTGATCGTCGAGGGGACACTGAATAGTGCACGGTACATCCAAACCGTCATCGAACCCATCGTTCTACCATTCCTAGCCCGGCAAGGGAACTTGCTGTTCCAACAGGACAGTGCACGTCCGCATGTATCCCGTGCCACCCAACGTGCTCTAGAAGGTGTAAGTCAACTACCCTGGCCAGCAAGATCTCCGGATCTGTCCCCCATTGAGCATGTTTGGGACTGGATGAAGCGTCGTCCCACGCGGTCTGCACGTCCAGCACGAACGCTGGTCCAACTGAGGCGCCAGGTGGAAATGGCATGGCAAGCCGTTCCACATGACTACATCCAGCATCTCTACGATCGTCTCCATGGGAGAATAGCAGCCTGCATTGCTGCGAAAGGTGGATATACACTGTACTAGTGCCGACATTGTGCATGCTCTGTTGCCTGTGTCTATGTGCCTGTGGTTCTGTCAGTGTGATCATGTGATGTATCTGACCCCAGGAATGTGTCAATAAAGTTTCCCCTTCCTGGGACAATGAATTCACGGAGTTCTTATTTCAATTTCCAGGAGTGTAGTTAATTTCTTTTCACAGATTGTCATTACATCAACATTTTTTCTGGAAATCTATAACCCCAGATCACATAAGTGATCTGGGCTACAACATGATAGCCACACACGCTTATGTTTGAAACAAATCATATTGTAAACAAAGAGTAGTGGTTAATATGGAAACAAATTAACAAATAAACTATCCCAAGCTGACATTTTATGTTATTACACAAATGATTATTTATTTTATGCCTATGTGTTTAGTGCATATTCACAAGTTTAAGCTAATCTAGGTGATAAGACTGCATTAATAGTGAGCAGAAGTGCAGTGAAATAATCTCAGATCTGGAAGGTTCTCATAACAAACAATGTGCTCTTTTAATATTGCAATACTGTGGGACATTCACATATTTGTTGTTACAGTAGAAAATTTAAGGGATGTTTAGGATCTATAGTGAACATACTACAGAACTATCCCGTTATATTTTATCCCACTCGCTTTTACTCTCACATTCTCTAAATGTAATGGAGTCATTTATTCTCAAATTTAAGTACATACACAGAAACTGAACGTGTATATAAATAACAGAGTATTTTATTGCTTTCACAACCTATGTGATACGAGCAATATATCTTTAATAATGAATTATCAACAGTTCCACACTAAAAATATCTCTCGGAAAAGCAACAGCTAGGTAAGTGTCTGTAGGCAGCACATACTGTCCCTGGCACGCCCAAAATCTCAAAGCGACTGGGACAAAATACACTCCTGGAAATTAAAATAAGAACACCGTGAATTCATTGTCCCAGGAAGGGGAAACTTTATTGACACATTCCTGGGGTCAGATACATCACATGATCACACTGACAGAACCACAGGCACATAGACACAGGCAACAGAGCATGCACAATGTCGGCACTAGTACAGTGTATATCCACCTTTCGCAGCAATGCAGGCTGCTATTCTCCCATGGAGACGATCGTAGAGATGCTGGATGTAGTCCTGTGGAACGGCTTGCCATGCCATTTCCACCTGGCGCCTCAGTTGGACCAGCGTTCGTGCTGGACGTGCAGACCGCGTGAGACGACGCTTCATCCAGTCCCAAACATGCTCAATGGGGGACAGATCCGGAGATCTTGCTGGCCAGGGTAGTTGACTTACACCTTCTAGAGCACGTTGGGTGGCACGGGATACATGCGGACGTGCATTGTCCTGTTGGAACAGCAAGTTCCCTTGCGGGTCTAGGAATGGTAGAACGATGGGTTCGATGACGGTTTGGATGTACCGTGCACTATTCAGTGCCCCCTCGACGATCACCAGTGGTGTACGGCCAGTGTAGGAGATCGCTCCCCACACCATGATGCCGGGTGTTGGCCCTGTGTGCCTCGGTCGTATGCAGTCCTGATTGTGGCGCTCACCTGCACGGCGCCAAACACGCATACGACCATCATTGGCACCAAGGCAGAAGCGACTCTCATCGCTGAAGACGACACGTCTCCATTCGTCCCTCCATTCACGCCTGTCGCGACACCACTGGAGGCGGGCTGCACGATGTTGGGGCGTGAGCGGAAGACGGCCTAACGGTGTGCGGGACCGTAGCCCAGCTTCATGGAGACGGTTGCGAATGGTCCTCGCCGATACCCCAGGAGCAACAGTGTCCCTAATTTGCTGGGAAGTGGCGGTGCGGTCCCCTACGGCACTGCGTAGGATCCTACGGTCTTGGCGTGCATCCGTGCGTCGCTGCGGTCCGGTCCCAGGTTGACGGGCACGTGCACCTTCCGCCGACCACTGGCGACAACATCGATGTACTGTGGAGACCTCACGCCCCACGTGTTGAGCAATTCGGCGGTACGTCCACCCGGCCTCCCGCATGCCCACTATACGCCCTCGCTCAAAGTCCGTCAGCTGCACATACGGTTCACGTCCACGCTGTCGCGGCATGCTACCAGTGTTAAAGACTGCGATGGAGCTCCGTATGCCACGGCAAACTGGCTGACACTGACGGCGGCGGTGCACAAATGCTGCGCAGCTAGCGCCATTCGACGGCCAACACCGCGGTTCCTGGTGTGTCCGCTGTGCCGTGCGTGTGATCGTTGCTTGTACAGCCCTCTCGCAGTGTCCGGAGCAAGTATGGTGGGTCTGACACACCGGTGTCAATGTGTTCTTTTTTCCATTTCCAGGAGTGTATAATCTCATTACACACCCAGTTCAGTGAGTACGTTTATGTTCTCTAGATAACAGAAAAAATAGTACTTTTGTGTTCCCTAGATAACAGAAAAAAATAGATTACCTGCTGAAATAATTGGAAGAATTAAAAATACGGCTAAATCCTGTAACTATAATCGTAATTTTTCATTCTCAGTAATGTCTGAATTTATGTTACCTTATCTTAAATGTTCATTAATTATAGCACTGCCAACTGCTCTTCCTGGTAATGTGTCATCACGATACATCTTCTCTTCCACAAGCCATATTTTCTCTCAACAGTGTTTCTAGCCGGCCGGAGTGGCCGTGCGGTTCTAGGCGCTACAGTCTGTAGCCGAGCGACCGCTACGGTTGCAGGTTCGAATCCTCCCTCGGGCATGGATGTGTGTAATGTACTTAGGTTAGTTAGGTTTAATTAGTTCTAAGTTCTAGGCGACTGATGACCTCAGAAGTTAAGTCGCATAGTGCCCAGAGCCATTTGAACCATTTTGAAGTGTTTCTAGTTTTTATATGAGACCTGTTATACCGATGCTCTGCTTCATTTTGCGGATTTGAAAGTGGAGGTAACAAATAGGATCTACATGCATAACCACTACCTCCCAATAAGTAACATTCTGGTATATCTCCGTTTTAAAATTGAGCTCTGCGAGCGCAGTTGAGAAATATGGTCCTGTCGTGCACAGAGCCCGACCATCGAGCGACAGTATCTCTTATTAACAAATTGTGATCGCTAATGTTATGACAGTTTAAGGAAAGATATGATTTTCTATTGCGGAAAAGTTCCGCATTGTGTCCTCCAGGAGACTGAATTCTTATATGGGTACAATCCAAGATACTAAGAACGTCATAAAAGCGGTCCAATTGACTAAAACCATACATCATAGAGCGCACTTCTTCTCTTGTAGGAAATTTTATAAAGCGAGGAGACATTGATGCTGTGATGTTCAAATTCAAATGGCTCTGAGCACTATGAGACCCAACTGCTGAGGTCATCAGTCCCTTACAACTTAGAACTACTTAAACCTAACTAACCTAAGGACGTCACACACATCCATGCCCGAGGCAGGATTCGAACCTGCGACCGTAGCGGTCGCGCGGTTCCGGACTGTAGCGCCTAGAACCGCTCGGCCACTCCGGCCGGCTGCTCTGATGTCTGATACATCATTGATGATTCGTTGTGCTGTTGTACGATGTACATTACTGTTGTCCCTAATAAGAACGTTGAATGCACCTCTTGCATATGTCCTTAAAGTAATCAAAAGTGTGTTCATCGGCGAATACGGTTATTCTGATCAGTAGGAAATTATAACCTATCATTATTTTGGTTTAATAAACACCACACTGCTCTTTTTGACAGACGAAATCTCTCTTCAAACTTCCTGTCACCATAATCACTCCACATAATCACTCCAACACGGATTCGGCCACGATTTAAATGGTCAAGATATAACAATTGTTCCCCAATGCCATCCATAACATCAAAACGCGCCGCCATCTTAATAGCGTATGCTTCTAAAACCGCGGTTATGTCGAGGAAACCAGAAAAGATCCCCGGTTAAGTATAAACGCGGTCGATTCCCTCGTTTAACTTATATTGATGTTGGTGCACCAGACTTTTGCGTTGAACAGGATTATATATCGACTAAACCACGGTTAACTGTTAACCGAGATTGGTGCACTCGGCCATAAGTGTTTTGGTACCGACGTTTCTTATTCTGCGAATAGGTTTCACAAAAAATTCCTGTTTGGCCTATATAGTATGTGTCGCAATCGTTACAGCTGTTTCTATAGACACCTCAATTTAAGAACAAGTCACGCTTCTCAACTATTTTATGATTCAATCCCATTTCTAAAGTACTGTGAAAATATATTTCATACTTCATAAAATATTACTTTTTCTCAGTATATTGCATTTGTTTATAATCTTTTTTATTTTAATGCTTTAGAGTGTTTGTAAAAAATTCTATCATAGAAAACAAGAGTAATAAGACAACGTTCAACAATATTGTACACTGTACGCCGTGGAAAGAAGTTTGCAGCACATTAGTAAAATAAAATGAAATACCATTCAAGCAAGACCCAAAGGAATTAATGTCATGAGCAGCCAGTAAGTATTGATTTAAATCAATGGGGAAATTTAAAAATATGTAATTTACCGGGAGTCGAACCCATGTCTCCTGCTTAGTAACTAGATGCACGGATTATTCCGTTGGTCATCGCAACTGCACGGACTAAGATAGAATGCGTGCGGTCAGGTCTAAATTACCAACTTATCCACTCACTACCGTTGTAGAGCCGCTTGCCCTATATCCTCATTACTCGCGGCCTTTCGGCGTTTCCCGTAAGAGTTGGAGCGTGGTGCGCACCTGCAGTCAAGTGATCAGTTGGTCGTCGTCACCTTAAATACACATGTCCGAAAAAATAGAGACGAAATGTAAAATGTCATTTACTTCTACACGAGTGTTATTTTGCTTCTTTAACAACCTAATGTGTTATATAATAGTTTTAGTAGCAGTTTTACTTATCTGTAGATAATGTTTACAAAGATGTTAAGCATGTCATGATACTACCGACTACGAATATAAAATATAATTTACACACAAAGAGGCCATCCAAACTTTTAGTTTCGCTAAGCTGCGACCGCCATAGCCTTATAGTAGGACCCATCGTGGAAATTTCCTAAGGTAATTTAGGGAACCCACGGATATTCTTAATCAGGATTGCGTGATTGGAATTAAAGCGTACTTTCTTATGAATATGTGGTTAGTCTGTCAACAACAGTGGAACCCTATTTTATTTACAAATACTGGTTTTTTTTACACATTCTTGGAAAGACGTTATCAGATAATGTAAGAAGTGTTAATTCATACTACACGCACAGCAGTTGTTATTTCGTTGAGACTATAACATTTGGTTTACATTTTGTGCCTCCTACTTTTCATTTGATTGCTCAAAAAACTGAATAAGCATCCATCCAAAATGTGTGAGACGGGGAGTTCAAAGAGTAGGTAAGGTGTCAGTGCAATCCACTGTATGGGTCTGGTGTAAACTTTTCCAGGGAAAAATGTTACAGTGTGCAGATGTGTTCCCAAATGACGAATGTGTTTTACAATGATCTGTATTTGTTAAATTCTTTACCAAATTCCTACTTGACAGTTTGTATTTCTTTACACGTACTTTCTAATCGTATTTTTAAGTACTTTTGTTTTATATATCTATTTAAGCTCCTTAGGCAGTTAATTATACAGTTTTACTCCATGGCAAAAAATGCTATTCGTAATAATTATTATTATTTTTTTGTAAATGTAGGTTTTGTCTTGATCTTGTTCCATAGACACGGATACAGCTGTTGGTGGAGAAATTATGAAGGTTTTTTACATGCATGTCCTACTATTAAATGTACTCAAGTGGTGTAGTTAAACTTCTCATTGTTTTGAACAAATCATTTAAATGAGCCCAGTTAATAATTTTGTTTATTATTTTCCTGGCCCTTTTTAGATTTTTACATTTGTTCCCAAAAAAAGAATGTTGCAGTCAAGAACTGAATGTAACTACGAACAGTATTCCAGTAAAAGGCACTGGCTGTTGCGCAGAGATGACATGAATCTAAGAGCATAACATTTTGCTTTCTAGTGTCTTTGTGCGTTGAGCTCCACTTCACATGCCGGTTAATATTTACTCCAAGAAATTTTTAGTTTGGAACACAATGTACAGACTTATCGTAGCATCAGTGTCTAATTTGACGATTGAATTTACCCTCTTCACAGTTAAGTTCATGGTATTTGTTATCTTTATGTTCAGTATGAGTGTATTGCATTTTCATCGGTTCTAAACTTCAGTGATGACTCCATTTGCTTCCTTCGCTAGGAGATCTATTTTGTCCTTTCTGTGACTATAATTGTTCTGTCAACAGCAAAGAGAATTTTTGCCCCATAACTCGTGTTGGTGGGGAAGTCATTATGTATATGAGGAAGAGTATGGTTCCTAATATACTGCCCTCAGTAACTGCAATAGGTACGCATTTTCATTGTTATAAGTGTTTCGCTAAAAGTTTACTCTCATTTCAGCATTTCGTCTTCCACGCTTCTCGTACATGATCTGGTAGGTATGTTCGGAACCAGTCGTTAACTAATCCTTACGGTATTTCGCATATTTAGAGAAATCATAATGTTAACAGTGTCAATAATCTTGTCACACATTCATCCTTGTCAAGATCATTAAGTACCACTTTTATAAATTCCACTGCGGCTGATTCTGTCGTTCTACCACTTCGAAAAGCAAACTGAGACCAATTCCAAAGGTATAATATATCGAAGTTATTCACCAATTGTCGTTCATGGGTCGATTCTATTAATTTTCGGAATGATAACAATGTTCCAGGGTTGGTCCGAAATGAAAGAAGGAAGACTGAGTTTCAACGTTCTGTCGACGAGATGGTAATTACAGACGGAGCATTGAGCTATTGTACCACCATTGCACCACCTCGCTCGGTCGAAAATGTTTTAGTGTGTTAGTAAGGTGGAGGGGATGGTGACTGATGGTGCGTTGGAAACCAGTGAGACGGAAACGAGGGGCAGGATGTCCTGGGGCTAATACTCCCCCCTTCGGAAACGACTGTATGGCCTTTTCCGGAGAACACCCACGGCTTCACATTCATCTCTAGAAATAAGCTGTGTAGGTGGCGCGTCGCTGAGGGAACGGTTGCGTGTTTGGGGTGACAGGCCGCCTCTGCTGACGAAGCGCGACACGAGACAAGCCGGCAGAAGTGCGCGGGCCCCGCTGGGAGCTGTCAAACTTTGTGGCGGCCCTCCCCCCCCCCCCTCCCCCGCCCCTCGCCACCCATCGCCACGTCCGCCCGCGTCCTCTCGCCGGGTTACGTAGGTCACAGCGCGAGATTTCGCTCCGGCCGGCGACCGAAATTTTCTTCCTTCATATACTCGAGAGTTCTGAATTGCGTCTTCCGGTGCAACTAGCCTTCTTTCATCTGCAGTAAGTAAGTGGCCACGGATCTCACAACGAAGGCAGGCTATTAATGATGTTCTTGTTGCACTTACTGATAAAATTCAAGTTAAGGTAATTAATAAACCCAATACGTGAATAAAAGAGCACAATGAAGCTAATTTATGATTAACAGAAGAGGCATGTTTACTACCCAGCACATTTTTTCTTTTCGGATTTGCCTTCGTCCAGGGCAAATGATGAAAGATAGGCGAAGTTGCAATTTTTCTAAATAAATCAACCAAAAGCTTCTTCAATGGACTATCACGACATTCATAGGTGGAAAGACATCTACAGACACTGCATTTCATATTGAAATACAGTCTGTTTAAAATGTCGTCACTCATGCGGAAGATCAAGGCTGCTATACTCGACTACTTTCTAGGACGATATTGGGTCAACAAGCGGGAACCGACATACCGGGGTCGATCAACAATATGGAAACGGAGCTAGAAATGCATGCTTGAACGTAAGTGCAGATGTTAGCCTAGTCTGCATGTTGAACTGTTGTATTTGACGACGATCAGCAGCTGTCCAATGTCCTCAGTACGTTGCAACTGTCAGTCATTTATTCAACATGCCCCATTGCGATATTTGTAATATCACATATTTAGATACCAATATACATAAAGAAGAAGTCTAATTATAATGAGTTACAAAAGTGCAGACGAAAAGTATTCACAAGATAAAACTACTGTATGATCGATATAACTTTTCCAGCTAGACCAGGATAAAAGATACAGTAGTAATTATATTCACAACAGTAAACATCTATATGGTCGATATAGGGTTTTCAGGTAGAACATCATTCTGTTTAACTTTTAGTAATGAAAATATTCATATGCTGGGAGATATTATTAAACTGCAAACGTTGTGTATTACTTTCAAGTATAGCTTTGTCAAACTGTTTTATCGACGGACTAGCTACCTCCCGTTTCTATAATACTCTTTCTTAGGGGATCTCTCTTTGTATTAAGTTAGCGATACACGCATAACAGGTGGTCTGTTGTTTGATCACCCTCTCCGAATGTACATGCGGCACTTGGGGTTAGCCTGATCGATGGTAGTAAGACATTAGTTTTCCATGCCCTATTAACATTGTTGTAAGATTAGATGACTGCGGTAAGTTTATGGAAACAGTTGAACAATCGGAAAAATATTTTTTCATGACCCCTTTTGTAATTTAAGTCAATTATCTTTCCCATTTTTGTTTTGAAGTGCATCTTCACTTTTTTCAGATAACAGTCGAAGAGATTGTATGATCAGATTTTGTTGTAGTTGTGTTGCGTTTTCTCGAGCTGCTTGTTTGACAAGCTTATCTCCCAGTTGGTTCCTAGGAGTTCCTACATGTGCTTTCGCCCATTCGAAGTTCAAATGCCATTTCCACTAACGCAGTTCCCTAATTTCGTTTCGGATCTGTCCCATGAAATATTGATGATACCTCGAATTTTGTAAAGAAACCAGCGTAAGTCGCCTGTTCGTGCGTATTACAGCTTCCATTTTAGCATTTTCTTCTCGTAAGTTCTCTAGTTTCTCTAAGGCTCGAAAGACTGCTGGTGTACCCATTCTTTAGTGTGTACTTTAACTGATAGACAGGTGTGCCATCAATGACTATTATCACTCTAGAACATGTTTCATTCTTTGAACAACTCCCACCAGTATGAACTTGTATAGGACAGTCCTTGACTTTGTAATTTTCTTCTAAAATTACTGTACGTGCTGCATGGGGCCCGTGTTTGTAAGCTAAAGGACTGGCTATAGAATAGGCCGCGTGTTCAATTTTGTATGCTTCAGCAATCTTTATGTCGATCAAGCGCGGGATTCTTAGAATCTTCATATAATATTTTCTTCTTAGTGCCCGGATACAAACAGGAGCTGCATATACCATTACTGATGGTATAGCGCCTTTGTAGAGGTTCTTTATGGCTCCTGTCCAAGTCCCCAGTTTAGCCGTGCTGAGACAGATAAGGAATGAGTAAGTTTAGTGCATTTTTCAGTCATGTACTGTATATTTTCATTAAGCACAAATATAGACTCAGTAATTATACCCAACTAATTAAATCGTTCAGCTGGTTGCAAAACAATATTGTTTAGAATGATGCTAACTGTTGTTTTACCTTTACGCTTTCTGCTTTTCACTAGTATTACTTTAGATTTTGTCTCATTAAGACCGATTTTGTTGTTTGGTCCCAAGACGGGCCTTTTTCCATTTCTCTATTGCAAAGCTCCTCAGAAATAATAACAGTAGCTGATTTGGTCAAAACGATTAATTCACCTACAAATGCTACCATTTTTCGTCAGCCGTGTAATCCAAATTCGGTAGAGAATTATACTGTATATTCCAAAAACCTGGACCACAGGAAGACCGCTGTGGACATCCTACTTTCTCCTTTTCTAGTTTGATGCTGTTAAACACAAACACGATGTTCTATCACTGAAATAGTTTTTTCTAGGATATATAAGTTCCTGGAGTATTGTAATTCTAGTAGCCCCTTAAGGGTCCTAGGCCACCAAGCTGTGCCAAAAACTCCGTGAATGTGAAGACTAATCATTATTACATACTATCCCTGCTATATAATTTCGTCTACGAAGTTCTTAACAGTCAATAATGCATGAGTAGTTTATCTTGTAGCGAAATTGAAGTAGGTATGTCCTGTGAGTTAGTATCGGCAGAGGTCATTGTTGGCAACCGAAATAAAATAATAATTGCATCCTTTTAGCGAAAGGTTCAAAGAAAACTTGAGTTTGATTTCAAACACGTACTCGACTCATACGATTATAGTTGGTGTTGACTTTAATTTACCCTCGATATGTTGGCGATAATACATTTTTAATTCCGGAAGTACGCATAAAACATGATCCGAAATTGTGCTAAACGCATACTCTGAAAATTATTTCGAGCAGTTAGTTCATCAGCCTACTGAAATAGTAAACGGTTGTGAAAACACACTTGACCTCTTAGCAACAAATAATCCTGAGTTAATAACGAGTATCAAAACGGATACAGGGATTAGTGATCACAGGGTTGTCGTAGCGAGACTGAATATTGTAACCACAAATCCTCCAAAAATAAAAGAAAAATATACCTATTCAAAAATGCAGATAAAAATTCACCTGACTCCTTCCTGAGAGACAATCTCTATTCCTTCCAAATTAATAATATAAGGGCAGACTAGATGTGGCTTGAATTCAAAGAAATAGTATTGGCAGCAATTGAGAGATTTATAACAAACAAATTAACAAACGACGTAGCTGATCCTCCTTGGTACACACAACAGTTAAGAACACTGTTGTAGAAACAACGAAACAAACATGTCAAATTTAAACAGACGCAAAATTCCCAAGATTGGCGATCTTTTACAGAAGCTAGAAATATACCGCGGACTTCAATGTTAGATGCTTATAATACTTTCCGCAACGTAACTTTGTCTCGAAACCTGGCATAAAATCCAAATGAAGTATGTTAGCGGCAAGAAACAATGAATGCCTTCTCCGCGCGATAGCAATGGAGATACTATCGACGATAGTGCTGCCAAAGCAGAGTTACCGAATACAGCCTTCCGAAATGTCTTCGCAAAAGAAGACGAAGTAAATATTCCAGAATTCGAATCAAGAACAGCTTCCAACATGAGTAACGTAGAAGTAAATATCCCCAGAGTAGTGAAGCAACTTAAATCATTTAATAAAAGCAAGTCTTCTAGTCATGACTGTATACCAATTAGGTTCCTTTCGGAGTATGCTGATGCATTAGCTCCATACTTAGCAATCATATACAACCGTTCGCTCGACTGGAAAGTTGCACAGGTAACACCAATATTCAATAAAGGTAGTAGGAGTAATCCACTAAATTACGTTGTTGTGGAGGAGGGTGTTTGTGTTCTCAAACGTCGGTGCATTCATGGCCTAGGATATATTTAGCGGTACGATCTGTTTGTGACGGAAATTTCATTACTTGATTTGCATAATGTTTGTGTCTCATAATTAAAACACTCATACTCAACACAGGGTGGGTCTTTCTCGTAACAGTTTTTTCTGGGAGGTATGGGGGGGAGGGGGCTATGCTTAAGAGGTGGGGGTCGGATGTCCTCTGGAGGTGGCACTGTGCACTAGCTCAGTCGATCCACGCATGTCAAGATGAGTGTACACACAAAAATTTTCCAATAATACAACAGCACCGAAATGCAGCAGTGTAATTACGTAATTAGGACAATGAAATGGTAGATGTGAGTTTTTACCCTCAAATAAAAGTGAGATCCAGCCCCTGCAAACTGAATTTTATAAATAAACAGTATATGCTACACTATATAATTTATTTTCCTGTCGTGAGATCCTTCCTCTCCAGTACAGAATGAGTACTTTTCCCGCCAAATTCCAGATGGGGGAGTGGACGGGAAGGACTTGGGGGTTTTCCAGAAGGGGGGATTAATTAATTTATAAATTTAATTAACTAGTGAATCAAAGTGATATCAAAAGTGTGCTCATATTGGCGAAGGGATTTCCCAGATTGATGTGTGTGTGTGTGGGGGGGGGGGGGGAGGGGGGCGTAGGTGAGGAGTAGACATGGGAGGAAGGGGACTGCGATTTGTGGGGGAAAAATACTTTAAGGATATGTCAAACAAAAGGCAGGATTACCCTGATGGGTGATTATCCTCTTAGGAGAATCACAGGTTGAGCACCTGTCAATCAAAACAGAACAATACTTTTTCCCCTGGATATACGCTGCCCCTGAATGTAGGCAACCCAGAATGTGGGGATATCCCTCTTCGTCCACCTGCTGAAAGCGTAGTTTATCTTCAATGAGAAGGATTCCCAACAATTAGTAATAATATTATATTAATTAAATATGTAGGAATACTCAAATTATGTTTCATCTTGTGAAATGTCCAGCACTATTAGATGTTTGTAATTATTAAAAGGCCTCTAAAATATTAAAGTCCTGTCAGTGTGCCTCTGAGTGATGCCTACAGAGCCTAAGTCTTGCAGACGGTGGACGAACACTGCAGCTTGTAGACTCGGAGGTTACTGGAGACTGCATACAACTCACGCACTGAAGAGAAACTTTCTGCCATAACTCAGTGCCCCAGTGCTTAACGACTCATTTACCAATCGCTAACCACACAGTTGTTGCCCATGGGTTGGGAGCTGCGATCCCTGGCAGACTCCACATAATTTGTACTGCCATTCATACTGCTGCTCCGCTAGGAGTGTTTCGAGAATTACTTATTGATTGCCGTGTGGTACTCTCTGGAGTCTTGAGTACCGTCACCACACCCTTCCCTCCCCGAATCGACGCACCATCGTCAGACAAGTCGGTGACGGAAATGACATCAGCGTGTTCAGGTCCACAGGGCCGGGTCGTCTGTCGACGGCGGGTCCACGTTCATGTGAGTCGGTACAGGGGAAGGTGACGCCGCTGGCGAAGGCTGCTCGAAAGCGGCTCAAAAATGGTTCAAATGGCTCTGAGCACTGTGGGACTTAACTTCTGAGGTCATCAGTCCCCTAGAACTTAGAGCTACTTAAACCTAACTAACCTAAGGACATCACACACATCCATTCCCAAGGCAGGATTCGAACCTGCGACCGTAGCGCCTATAACCGCTCGGTCACTCCGGCCAGCCTCGAAGGTGGGTGGAGGCGGTGGCACCCTGGAGGTGGGGCAGGCTGAAAGAGATGCCACGGAGCTGATTAAATTTCCACTCGTCGAAATGTTAATTTGTCGCTAAGTAACCACTCTTTCAACGCAATCATGTTAGAAAAATGCAACCAGTTATATTAGTCTGTTATAATTATATGAAGTGAGAAAGTCTCAGATGGACTCTAAACCATTTAAAACATGACTGCGGGACAATTCGACATCCTGGCTCCTTCAAATGACTAAGCATAACAGAGGGGATATCGAGTGACACTCATATGCAGTTGTACGACTGAAGTACTTTACGGACTAACAAATTCAGATGGCCGTTATTCCCTTTCTAGTCATTGCAGCCCCTCCCCTGCATACAAAATAGGGAAAATGACTATGCTGCTGTCAAAAGGACAACATCCTATCATACTCCTGATATGCAGACTCGAGCTTGAGGCTGTTCTGTTTCTTCATCATATTATAGTGGAAAAATGGCTCAAGCTCCCAGTATCTGGCGTGGTGCAATTTTATTTCGCCTCAGACACTCATACAAAAAGTGAGTATTTATCTCCGTCGTTCCTTGGATGCAATTCATGCTGAACAGGTGATCAGATATCGAATTCATATATCCATGTACTGGGGGTTGTAAGTTATAATTTGAAATTAAATCTTATTTTAGAAGTCAGTGTTTTTATTGATGGAGGTTCACTGTTTAGTATGCCGTAAGATGAATATTTCCATTACTGCGCGTTCAATTACTGTCAACTTAACATCGAACATTTAAGTAACAATCGCTACACATCGTGTCCTAATACCCTACCTAGCTGAACCTCAGCTTACCACTTCGACACTGGGTAATGTACACAATTGATTGCTTGCTTACGATACTTCACTAAATCTAAGGTGGCATTTCTGATTTCAATTTCCAACTATTAAGCCGTATGACGATCGCTTTGATGTAAACATATCAAATGGCTAATAAAATATTTGTAGTGGTCCAATAGATCTTTATTCGTTCTCTTAGACTTACACAATTTGCTTGGATCATTTCTGTAACTGTGTGTGTGACAAGTGTGACTAGTTTCTGGCTCCAGAATGCCTACCGCTAACACTTCACAATGGAAAAGGCCTCCGTTTTACAAATAACGGAAGTCGCTTCGGTTTTCTTTGCATGTCAAGAATATGAACTCAAATTTCGCGTGTCTTATTTGAGTAAAAAGTTAAGTCGCAGTGAACTATTGACAGGGAGACACGGAAGGGTACGTTAGCCGCTTAATGGCTTCTGTCTTTCACGTACAATGGCACCTTTCCGTCTCGAAGTGTGAGAACGGTGTGTTGAAGTGTAGGTGACTATAGTGGGTATATGTAGAGTAAACTCATGTTTGTGTTGTATGATGATAAGAGAACGGAGAGATGAAGTCTGATGCTAGCACATAGCCGACTCCTCTGAGAAGGAACCAAAATGGTCGTCTAGCTTGACATCTCCATTTGATGGACTGATCACCATCGACAGTGTCACATGCCCTTACTTTATGAGGTACTGCGAAGAGATTTGGAGTTTAATCGAAGACGTTGGTTCACTGTCTGTTGATCAGGAACTGCACAGATCAGGAACTGCACAAATCCGGTGTATTCAAGAAGACAAGTCCTTGGCTCTTCTCTGAGTAACTGGCAGTGTAGGATTCTAAATTACGTATATTAGCGTAACCCCTGTAAGCTTAGTATATTGACTTGACAAAACTAATTTGTAAAATCTTTAAATCCCCCCCCCCCACAAATTAAATTATCCCACTGTTTTCTGTTAGTACTTTGTATTTTCTGTGTATGATAGTGATACTGATGAGTATGTACTTGACGTTACTGGTGCCAAAAGACTAATGAAAGTATCCGTATTCTAATACTGACATCGGAAATGTACGTTGATGAAATGTGACATCGTCATTAACTATAGAAATAAATTCTCACGATCTACATCTGGTACGAAAACTAAAATTTCAGTACTACACTCTATACTGAAAAAATTAACAGTATTTGCTATGTAAATCTTGTATTCAAAGAAGGCGAGAGCCCTAAATGTTCCAGTCGGCGTTTTGGCAGTCGCCAGTCTATTTGTTACCAGACCAGTACGATCGTGCATCACCAGGATATTATTTAGTCCAAAGAGGAGACGATTTTAATGAGGTGGTTCCCCGTGTTGCATTCACTTATATCACTATTTCAAGACGGCACCTCAATTGTGAAGACACGTT
The DNA here is from genome assembly GCF_023864275.1 of Schistocerca cancellata. NCBI lineage: Eukaryota > Metazoa > Arthropoda > Insecta > Orthoptera > Acrididae > Schistocerca > Schistocerca cancellata. The sequence goes on from NC_064629.1 coordinate 575,906,480, forward strand.
TTTCATTGAACATAATATATATTTTACATATTTATAATGTAATATAATATATTTTTACATATTTGAAACATCATAAACGGTTGCATTCGTCATAGAATGTTAACAAAATTACACAACTATTGATAATTATGAACATAAATTCGCATCTGATTTAAATACAACCTGCGTTATTTTAGCTTAAACGTTCTGCGCTTCACAAGAGTTCCGGTACAATTTATCGTAAAAGCAGTACAGAAACGGTTATTTGCTATATCTAGTGAAGCAAACGATTGAAACTAACTGACACGGACAGATGTTCCGCAGCACCATGCATGATTACCAGACATGATTGACGTTATTGAAAGCCCCACTTTTCTGTTATCGAGTTTGAAGCAAACCAGGCATATGTTCGTCCGTCGTTAAAAACTACTGCCCGTATTTGATTATAAGCTAGCGTATAAATTCAAATAAAATATCACTTAGCGTGCCAGATTCTCATTCGTTCCGATATCGGGTGAAATTTTTATTCCAACAATCAAAATTGATGGAGGAATACAAACAAAACTGTCAATATCGGAAAATGGACTTGTACCAAGACTCGCTAACCCAGCGTACGACGCCTTCACAACTCGCCTTTCAGACATGATTTAATCATTCTTTCTTAAGAGAGACATGATCCATCTCTGTCGATTTTTACTAAACCTCCTGCGGAGACACTTTAAGTAAATACTCGTGATAGGGTAATCGTAAGTGAACAAAGGCATTTTTCTCTTTAATCTCAATTAAATGGATTTTTTGTTATCATGTGTGAGAAAACCAGATTACAGAATTAAAATCTATCAACTTTACTTTTTTTTTTTTTAGTACAATGCTTTCCTTTGTAAAACTCTGTATAATGTACTGTCAGTCATCGGGTTCCCCTACACACCTGGCAGCACCGCATAACAGCCACGCTATGAGGGAAACAAACCAAAAGCCAAACAGGCGAAGACATCAGGTAAACACGCCGAAGATTCCAGTCGATTAATAGGAACCTTTCCTTGCAGAGTTCGCCGCGACATATCCGGCCACGGATTCCTACGCCGGGTTTCTATTGGCTCCAGTTCACTATATAGGCCCGGCCGGTCGAAGGCAGACCAGTCTTCGTCTGCTGCTAATGGCAACCTCTATAGTAGAGTCTCCGAGAAGATATCACCGAAGCCGCTGTACTGCACCGCCAGTCGAAGTACCGGCCGACCGAGAAGAACCACATCTCCGGCTAGATCGACGGACGTCTACATCTATTGTACAGCCAGCTATTCTATTGTAGAAGAAGGTACTTTCAATAAGCTGTTGGAGAATACAACATATATCTACCACTAAGATCTCTATTTTCACGCCATTTGAGCTGTGGTTGTGACATTTTGTTGTCGCCACGTGTTGGACACAGAAGTAAAAACCTGTTTGCGAACAAATAAACAATAGTTGTAGAACAACAGTAAGGTTGTTTCCTTTATGATGCTATTGACGTGTTCTCCCAAGCATCGGTGCATCATTTAGCCAATGAAACAGTATCACCGCACGTCAGCCCTTGTTGTGTTGCGGTTCCGTTTTGGATGTATTAGACACTGATGAAGAACGTAGCTCACGAATCCGCTCTGTGCTGTCCCGTCTGCACCAGAGCTACCTCCGATATTTAATGCTTTTTGACTGTTATCTTTAATGACATAAATGCCGGCTGGTTCCACTCATTTTTCGAATGATACGGTGGGAAAGGAAAATGCTTTTCTATAGGCTCTACAAGAAGCAGACGTAATATTGTGTTATTAATTTTATTCGTTGATCAGAGAACCAATGACGTTATTTTATCAGTCACTGAACCAAAAACTGGTACTCGGTAGTTTCTGCACTAGAAATTATTGTTGAAATTAAAAGTTTTCAAAATTCACATACCTCACGGTTACTTTCAAGTAATCGGAATAAGTAATTAGTTATCTTCTAATTACATACAGTCTGTATTCAGTCCAGTCACATTAATGTGGCCGCCTCCTGTGTTCGACGCAAAGTACAATAACGTCACAGACGGCAGGTGCAGCACTAGCAGTGAAGGTTATACAGGGTGTTACAAAAAGGTGCGGCCAAACTTTCAGGAAACATTCCTCACACACAAAGAAAGAAAATGTGTTATGTGGACATGTGTCCGGAAACGCTTACTTTCCATGTTAGAGCTCATTTTATTAATTCTCTTCAAATCACATTAATAATGGAATGGAAACACACAGCAACAGAACGTACCAGCGTGACTTCAAACACTTTGTTACAGGAAATGTTCAAAATGTCCTCCGTTTGCGAGGATACATGAATCCACCCTCCATCGCATGGAATCCCTGATGCGCTGATGCAGCCCTGGAGAATGCTGTATTGTATCACAGCCGTCCACAATACGAGCACGAAGAGTCTCTACATTTGGTACCGGGGTTGCATAGACAAGAGCTTTCAAATGCCCCCATAAGTGAAAGTCAAGAGGGTTGAGGTCAGGACAGCGTGGATGCCATGGAATTGGTCCGCCTCTACCAATCCATCGGTCACCTAATCTGTTGTTGAGAAGCGTACGAACACTTCGACTGAAATGTGCAGGAGCTCCATCGTGCATGAACCACATGTTGAGTCGTACTTGTAAAGGCACATGTTCTAGCAGCACAGGTAGAGTATCCCGTATGAAATCATGGCGGTGAATCGAGGAAGTACAGTACATACTGACGAAACTAAAATGAGCTCTAACATGGAAATTAAGCGTTTCCGGACACATGTCCACATAACATCTTTGCTTTATTTGTGTGTGAGGCATGTTTCCTGAAAGTATTGCCGTACCTTTTTGTAACACCCTGTATAAAGAGTGTCGGGGAGACGCGGAATGAGGAATAAGGAAACAGAACGATTTATCTAATGACCGGAAAGGGCATGATCATTGACTTTCGGGCCAGGTCTGGAAGCATTTCCGAAGCCGCTAAGTTTGTAAACTGTTCGCGTGCCGCTGTGGTTCAAGTATACCGTGCATGACAAAATGGCGCTATCCAAAACCGGTGACGGGGCTGCTGAGATGTGGAGAACGACGGCAGTTGAGATGTGTACGGGCGAACAGACATGCAACTGTCGAGCAACTAGCCGCCCAGATCAACCAAGGAGCTACCAACAGTGATTCCTCAAAGATCGTTCAGCGAACGTCGCTTTTCATCAGCGACGAAGGCTTGAATTGGAGCGCCAGCACCGCAGCTGGACGTCCAGATGTTCACTGAGTGACGGCAAGTGGTCTTTTCAGGATAATCACGTTTTATGGTCTATCGAATAGATGCGAACACCCTGCAACCATCGTCGGAAGGGTCAAGGCCGGAGGGAGGAGCGTTACGACTTTGGGAAACTTTTCGTGACATTCCGTGTGCGATCTTGCCATTCTGGAAGGCACAATGGGTGAACCCAAATATGAATCTGCCTTGCAGATCGTGTCCACCTCCAGATACAGAGTGTTTTTCCTCGGCACGATGCAATGTGTCATACAGCTCGCAGTCTGCATGCTTGGTGGAAGAGCACCAGCATAATTTACCGTACCGCTCTGGCCACCAAACACCGGATTTTAACTCAGTCGAGAATTTGTCTGATCACCTCTGTCGGACTGTTTGTGCCAGAAACCTTGTGCAGCTGTCCTCGGCACTGGAGTCAGCACGGCCCCACGTCCCTGTTAGTAAATTCCAGAAACTCACTGAATCTCATCCAGCACGTCTAGAAGGGGTACGTGCAGCAAAACGCGGTGATTCAGGCTTTTGATAGGTGGCCACATTACTGTGACTGGATAGTGTTTCTCATATTGTTCGTTGAAACACCAAAATATGGTTTTGTAGTAGTATCTGGGAGAAGTATTTTAAAACCAATGATATCATTTATCACATTTAGCACATTTCACAAGACTTTTTCAAATACACTCCTGGAAATTGAAATAAGAACACCGTGAATTCATTGTCCCAGGAAGGGGAAACTTTATTGACACATTCCTGGGGTCAGATACATCACATGATCACACTGACAGAACCACAGGCACATAGACACAGGCAACAGAGCATGCACAATGTCGGCACTAGTACAGTGTATATCCACCTTTCGCAGCAATGCAGGCTGCTATTCTCCCATGGAGACGATCGTAGAGATGCTGGATGTAGTCCTGTGGAACGGCTTGCCATGCCATTTCCACCTGGCGCCTCAGTTGGACCAGCGTTCGTGCTGGACGTGCAGACCGCGTGAGACGACGCTTCATCCAGTCCCAAACATGCTCAATGGGGGACAGATCCGGAGATCTTGCTGGCCAGGGTAGTTAACTTACACCTTCTAGAGCACGTTGGGTGGCACGGGATACATGCGGACGTGCATTGTCCTGTTGGAACAGCAAGTTCCCTTGCGGGTCCAGGAATGGTAGAATGATGGGTTCGATGACGGTTTGGATGTACCGTGCACTATTCAGTGTCCCCTCGACGATCACCAGTGGTGTACGGCCAGTGTAGGAGATCGCTCCCCATACCATGATGCCGGGTGTTGGCCCTGTGTGCCTCGGTCGTATGCAGTCCTGATTGTGGCGCTCACCTGCACGGCGCCAAACACGCATACGACCATCATTGGCACCAAGGCAGAAGCGACTCTCATCGCTGAAGACGACACGTCTCCATTCGTCCCTCCATTCACGCCTGTCGCGACACCACTGGAGGCGGGCTGCACGATGTTGGGGCGTGAGCGGAAGACGGCCTAACGGTGTGCGGGACCGTAGCCCAGCTTCATGGAGACGGTTGCGAATGGTCCTCGCCGATACCCCAGGAGCAACAGTGTCCCTAATTTGCTGGGAAGTGGCGGTGCGGTCCCCTACGGCACTGCGTAGGATCCTACGGTCTTGGCGTGCATCCGTGCGTCGCTGCGGTCCGGTCCCAGGTCGACGGGCACGTGCACCTTCCGCCGACCACTGGCGACAACATCGATGTACTGTGGAGACCTCACGCCCCACGTGTTGAGCAATTCGGCGGTACGTCCACCCGGCCTCCCGCATGCCCACTATACGTCCTCGCTCAAAGTCCGTCAACTGCACATACGGTTCACGTCCACGCTGTCGCGGCATGCTACCAGTGTTAAAGACTGCGATGGAGCTCCGTATGCCACGGCAAAGTGGCTGACACTGACGGCGGCGGTGCACAAATGCTGCGCAGCTAGCGCCATTCGACGGCCAACACCGCGGTTCCTGGTGTGTCCGCTGTGCCGTGCGTGTGATCATTGCTTGTACAGCCCTCTCGCAGTGTCCGGAGCAAGTATGGTGGGTCTGACACACCGGTGTCAATGTGTTCCTTTTTCCATTTCCAGGAGTGTATTCTGGGTGATTCGGCTGCCCCTAACTTCCGGTTTTATGCAACCCACAATACCTCTAAATACTACGCTCAAATTTTTATATTTTATTGCTTGCTACACGTAAACTATTAGCCCTACAGAAAAAATGAATGGGACGCTCTTGTAGGAAATTTAACGAAGTTGAATTTTGTACTGGGATGCGTTTTCGCTAGTGGCTACAGTTCTCGATTTATTCAAGAAAAATGTACAAAACGTCCTTCAGACGCATTTCATTTAATAATTCGAACAGTGTGGACTCCAGCGAAGACGTATCTCAGTAAAAATTTAACTACATTAAACTTCTTACAAAAACGGCCTGTTCATTTTTTCCATAGGCTAATACTTTGGATGTGGCGAGCGAGAGAATATGAAAATCTCACTCGTAGGTTTTGGAGACGTCGCAGGTTCCATAAAACGCATTTGTATGGACAGCTTAATCATCCTGTATGTAACCATTTGAAATTATCGTAAAATGCAACAGTGAAATAAACTTCTTCATAGACATATCTCGTAATATGGATAACCCAATTATTTTTAATTATTTTCATCTACACTCCAATTGGATTTATTTTCATCGGAGGTATATGATAGTATACCGCATATTAAAAATCTTAACTCATTTAATAAAAACTGAACTTTATTCTAGCGTGGCCACAACCAAATACAATTTCAAAGATATTCAATATATCAACACTACAGCAAGTTATGTGAAACGGCATATAGTTTCTTGTTGCGAGGACGGCTGTCGACCAGTTGGGTACTGTATCTGGCATATAGCCTCGTGCAGTGCAAAGTGTAGTCTACAGGGCTCGTCAGATCATCGTAACGTGCAAATAACAAGGACAAAAAGAGCTTCGTAGTTTTCATTTAACTCAAATATCATCGCAACAAAATCATTCAGTTAATTGTAAACCGTACCATAGACCGTGCAGGTGGTAAAGTTCTCGGTGATGCTGTGCAACGTATGTATCATTAGACCAAAGTACCTCGGTACCTCGGTTATTACACTCCAAATATCATCAACACGGTTGAATTCTTCCGAATCATAAAGGGAGCCATATGAAACCCACATCTTTCAACAGGATACTAATACACAATTTCACTTATGTAGATGTTGCCATTGATGTGTCACAAAGATGCAACTATGAAGTCACTGTCGGGTGCAGGTCAGGCTAATACGGTTATTGAGCAACCATAGCCGGAAACGATCGTTGCAGGCGTGCTCCATCAGAAAAGGTGGAAAAATGTTAGGCATCTGAAAACAGCCTTGCAATCTGAATATTATGCGTTATATGAATGCAAACTAATTGTAGTTGCACTAACAATTATTTATACAGTTTCAAATTATGCTGAAGACCAATGTTAAGGAAGATTCAATGCTCCGAAATAATATTTGGGGTGCCTCAATTCCTTCTTCTTTCTGTTCGCTTTCAAACCCGAGCACGGCGTCCCGGGTTCGATTCCCGGTATGGTCAGAGATTATCACCTGCCTAGAGATGATTGGGTGTTTGTGTTGTCCTCCTCATTTCATCATCACTCCTGAAAGTGGCGAGATTGGACTGAGCAATGGTTGGTAATTTGTACGGGCGATGATGACCGCGCAGTTGAGCGCCCCACAAACCGAACATCATCATCATCGCCTACAAATCATGTGCATAATATGTTGGTTTATCCTGGTTGCCTTGGGGATAGAAGGGGTAAACATGAGGAAATAAAAGTCAATAGATTAATATCAAAATAAATGTTAAAGAATGTTGCTGTTGAGTTCATCGCAGCACTACGTTTGGTTGTGGGAGTATAAATCTGAAATCGGGTATCGTCGAGAGAAAGTATAGTGAAAGTTATCGATGCTTTACTTAATGAATATTAACTATATCATCACCTTTTAGATGGAACTAGTAACCTGAATTAAGATATTTTGACATCTTGCTTCGGCTGAAGAAAAGTTGTGGTGTGCTTTCGTAGCTGGCTAAGGGGATAGGTTCATCAAACAATTCCCCACAAACATACTATGGCGCAACTAATAAGAGGTCGTCCTGACTCTGAATAAATGTAAGTAATGTTGGCCACGATTTCCAAAAAGAAACCGGAAATGAAGTCTTTTATTACACTGTGAGAGCTGATAGAGTAATTATAACTAAAATAAATTGTCAAAAAGTAGAGAGGTCATTTCGAGCAGTTTGTTATTGTAGTTCAAAGTGTCTTTGTTTTGAATCAGAAGCCAATTTTATCACGTGAAACCTTTGGTTATGATGAACAAAGAGCCTTCCGTCTGAGTCATGGCATAAGATGTACCTAGAGTGGTTACAATCGGACTTAATTGACAAAAAAAGCGGATAATTGAACTGTACTATATCATAAGCCTAATGTGGCAGTACACTGAAACTTTATGCATTGACATAAACTTAAAGATTGGTTTATACGGGACAATTAACTATTGCTTTGAAGGAAACACTTATGTTTCTTTAACATAAATCATATACCGTAGCCTTCTGATCTTGTATGCGAGTAGCTCCGCTATGATTGGGATAAGGCTTGGACCATTGGCGGAAGCGTTGGTGTAGCAGCAAGAGATAGTTCCGCAAAAATGGGTAAACCTATGAAATGACGCATCTTGCGAATTTCGCCCCGTATCCTCAATTTATAAATTTCTAAGCTGCTAGTTTCTTAATTTTTGTATATTTTGGTATCCTCTTTTTATTAATATACTATATGAGTACCTGGCGTTTCCTCGTATGTACACTGAAGCGCCAAAGAAACTGGTATATGCATGTGTTTTCAAATACAGAGATATGTGAACAGGCACAATACGTCGCTGCGGTCGTCAACGCCGATGTAAGACAAGTGTCTAGCGCAGTTGTTAGATCGGTTACAGCTATTACAATGGCAGGTTTTCAAGACTTAAGTTAATTTGAGCTTGGCGTTGTAGTCGGCGCACGAGTGATGGGACACAGCGTCTCTGAAGTATCGATGAAGTGGGGCCTTCCACGTGCCAGCATTTAACGAGTATACCGTGAATATCAGGAATCCGGTAAAATATCAAATCTCCGGAATCGCTGCGGCCGGAATAAGATCCTGCAAGAACGGGACCAACGACGATTGAAGAGAGTCGTTCAACGTGACAGAAGTGCAACCCTTCCACAAACTGCTGCAGATTTCAACGCTGGGCCATCAACAAGCGTCATCGTGCGTACCATTCAACGAAACGTCATCGATATTGGCTTTCGGAGCCGAAGGCCGACTCGTATACCCTTGATGAGTGCACGACACAAAGCTTTACGCCTCGCCTGGGCCCGTCAACACCGATAGTAGAGGCCCTGCAATGGTGTGAGGAATTGGAGCTGGAGTGATATGGAACTGGTACGTCTAGATACGACTCTGACAGGTGACTCGTCCGTAAGCATCCTGTCTGATCACTTGCATCCATTCATGTCCATTGTGCATTCTGACGAACTTGGACAATTCCAGCAGGACAATGCGACACCTCTCACGTCCAGAATTGCTACAGAATGGCTCCAGGAACACTCTTCTGAGTTTAAACTCTTCCACTGGCCAGTATACTCCTCAGACGTGAACATTATTGATGATATTTGGGATGCCTTGCAACATGCTGTTCAGAAGAGGTCTCCACCCCCTCGTACTCATAAAGATTTATGGGCAGCCCTGCAGGATATATAGTGTCAATTCCTTCCAGCACTACTTCGGACATTAGTCAAGTCCATGCCGCATTGTGTTGCAGCACTTCTGCGTGCTCGCGGGGGCCCTATATGATATTAGGCAGGTGTACAAGTTTCTTTGGCTCTTCAGTGTATTTATTCCAGTCATCTATTAATTTAACTCCTCATTATCCCTCTCTCTGTCAATCTAGTCGTTCTCCCTCTGTGTCCATCTCCTGCAACCCCTCTCCCTGTCTGCCTCCTGCACGCCTCACTCTCTGCCCGTCTCCTGATGCCCGTCTCTCTATCCATCTCCTCCTACCCCTGCCTGTCTATGTCCTCCTCCACCTCTCGCTGTTCATTTCGTCCTCCCTCCTCTCTCTGTACATGTCCCCCTCTTCCCTTTCTACGTCCATTTCCTACTTCTCCTTTATCTGTCCATCTCCTCTTCTGCTCTTACTCTCTGTCCACTTCTCCTTCTCCCTCCTCTGTCCATATGCTCCTCCCCCTTCTGGTGGCTCTTAACCCCACAATATTTATTTGCATATCATAAGTAATATGTGGATAAAATAATGTTTAAATCATTCCAGGGACTTATGTGGAGCTTTTCATTCGTAACTTGGCTCACATGCGCATATGTCAAATATATTTCACATATGTTTAACGTGTTTTTCATGTATTTGTACATATATTTGATCTGTATCTCTGAAGAATTTCGCCCTGTAGTTTCGTTTTACGCAGTTGAATACTTATTACGTCAGATCACCTGATATTTTTACTTTCATTATTTTGTGAGAGTTGTCAGCGAGAAAACGTCTTGTAAGCGTTGGGAATTATGTGTGAAGTTTGTTGTAAGTCAGCTAGTCACCTCATTCTCAAATACTGGATTAATAAAGTATAGATATTCGCTCATTGTGTTATACACTGCTTTTCCACTCCTACCCCTTTCACAGGTAGGTGTTTCTTATCCTGCCTTGGACATGGATGTGTGTGATGTCCTTAGGTTAGTTAGGTTTAAGTAGTTCTAGGGGACTGATGACCTCAGAAGTTAAGTCCCATAGTGCTCAGAGCCATATTTTGCAAGCGTATCTTTCGTATATCATGTAACAATTGAGGAACAATCGTTGGAAATATTAATAACACCATTTCTCGTAACTTTTTGTCAGTTGGGTTACTGAAACGTTGCATTAGGCCCTCACAAATAATCGCCTATACAGGGGAGAACATGTTTCTTGGTTGCATTGACATAGTTCACATCTCATTTGTGACTAATGACACTGTAACTTCTACGGTGATAGCAGAAGTCACAGAAATCGCAGAAATCACAGAAATCGCGTAATTAGCAGAAATCACGTCAATCACAGGAGTAGCAAAAATCGCAGAAGTCGCTTAAATAACAGAGGGATACAAGTTCTGAATTCGTTAACTGCGATTCTTAAAGGCGACAAATCGCGGTTAAGAATCGCAGTTACCGAAGAGTAACATTTACAGAAATCAAACAATAGTTCAAATGGCTCTGAGCACTATGGGACTTAACATCTATGGTCATCAGTCCCCTAGAACTTAGAACTACTTAAACCTAACTAACCTAAGGACATCACACAACACCCAGTCATCACGAGGCTACAGAAATCACTGATATCGGAAAATCGCAGTTTAGCCCATCCCTACGCCTGAGTGAGCGTGCCATGTTTCCGTCACTTCAGACAGATAGCGTAGTTGCAGGACAGTTTCAAAATGGCGTCTGTATGTGATGTACATTACAAGCAAAGTGCTGTCGTTGAATTTGTCACTGCAGAGAAAGAAACTGTAGGGATTATTCACAAACGCTTGTGCAAAGTCTATGAAGCATCCGCAGCTCGTGATCTAGTGTCTAGCGTTGCTGCCACTGGAACACAGGGTCAGGGGTACGATTCCCGGCCGGGTTGGGGATTTTTCTCTTCCCGGAGACTGTATGTTTGTAATGACCTCATCGTTTCGTCATTATCATCATCATCATCATCATGTGTGACAGTGGGTAGATGGGACTGTGACAAAAATTGGACTGTGTGAAAATTGGGACTTCTTACGGGCGGTGATGACCGCACAGTTGAGCACCAAACATCATTATCAGAACGCGGTTCGGCGGAGCTCCAAGATTTGCAGCAGTCTAGGAGACTGTCCACGGATGTCGCACCTGACATGCTGCAGCGAGCTGAAATTGTCATTCTCCATCAAAGGAAGCCATTCGTGGAAGATATTTGGAGGACGATAAGGAGGTGATTCACTCAGTGAAGCACTGGCTCCACCATCATGACAAGGACTGGTACCGAAAGAGCATACACGCCCTTGAAACTTCCTGGCAGATTAAAACTGCGTGCCGGACCGAGACTCGAACTCTGAACCTTTGACCTTTCGCGGGCAAGTGCTCTACCATGTGAGCTACCCAAGCACGACTCACGCCCCGTTCTCACAGCTTTACTTCTGCCAGCCAAAAATAGGGTGCGCAGATGAAACACCATTCTTTCGTGTGTGTAATTCTCATTATGTTCAATAAAGAATTGTTGAAAAAAATGCGGTGCATCACTTTCTGGGCAACCCTCGTAGAATCTTATAGGTATCTCATCTGGTCCTGACACCTCTCGACTACTAAGCGATTGTAGTTCTTTTTGTATTCTGGGATCGCTTATCTCATTATCCGCCATTTCGACGTTCGTACGACGACTGAAAGGAGGGATCGTGTTACGATATTGCGCCGAGAAACAACTTCGGAATACCGAACATAGTATTTCGGCCTTCATTACATAACCAGCTGCATCATATAGCAATGCAAGGATTCAAGTGGATCTACCATAGTGCACAAACAGGGCAGACAACACAGTTGTAACACCATGGATACGCAATACGTCCCGTCATTGGCTTTCCTAAGCAGGTTCTGACATGTCCTTTGTCGCACTATCAACTGCGGTGTTTCTCACTGTACATCAACCCGCATTGGCGATTTCTTTCCACACTTTCGTCCGCGGGAGCGCAGTTGATTATCACGTAGTGCCAGACACCTATGCTTACAACACTTGTTTGATAGAGTCTCGGAGGAATGCAACATCTTTCGAAAGCGCTAATTGAAAATACATGCCGTGCATTCACGAATCTGATTGGCTGGAAGAATTAATTGTCAAATAATTTCGTAGAACTGAGTAGAACCGAGCCTCCTAGCCGGTTTGAATTTGGACATACCATAATTTTTTGGACGCTGTACACCTATAATTGATAATTACACTGCTTGAGTGAAATGTGTATGTGTCGGAGTGAAAAGTTACTGTGGTCAGTGTTGCGACATGTGCTAATAAAATGGAGTGGGTTGGACTAGGTCTGGTCGTAACGGAGGTATGGATTTGCCTTGGCAATCTGCGATTGGTGCACGTCAGTAGCCTTAAGGGGTATGACAGATTATACGTGGAAATGTCCAGACATATGGAGGACATAGATTTACGTGGGAAATTGAAATTTCCAGAGCCACGGTCATCATGGAGAGGTATTCCTGATAGTTCGCTCAATGTCGAATATCACCAGATTGGCGCTGCAACCGTAATATATAATTGTAATTACACTGATAAATATGTGACTTGTTTCCTAGGATGATACTGCTTGGTGTCCGGGCACATGTTGGAGGTAGCCAATGGCCATAATGAATGGACATTTCCGGCTAAGGTGCGAGATTACCGAAGTGGACACGTGGGATAGGAATGTGCAGTTGACCTAATCATGTCGCCCTATGGGTGGGTAATTAGCTAACTAATACTCAGCGCAATTTGGGTAGCCTTCGCAATCGTTGTGTTGCGAATATTCTCCGATTTTTATGTGGAAATTTGAGAAGATTCAATATGGCAAGTTTTCTGTTGCACAATTATTACCCCCAATGTAAACTGATCGGTTTATTGGGCGGTGGTCGCGGTTAACAGTCTCTCCCGCCTCTGAGCGTCTGGTACGGCTGGGAGTGTGCACGCAAGCGCCAGAGTGGTAAATGCGTGTGCGTGCCTCTCCCGAACAGTGCGCTCGCGAATATGCGACGTGCTAGCCGGCGCAGACGCGGCTCTCCGTTGCGTGCTTTGTGATCACGAGTGTGTGTGATCGGAGGGTTTTTTCGCCAGATACGTCTAGTGAAACATTATGGTGGAAGAGGGTGAGTAGTAGACCTGGGATATACTTAACGCTACAATATATCTGTGGCCGAAATTTAATTACTTGATTTGCATAATGTTTGCGTGTGAATCTCAAACGTAGAAAATGTTTCATTATGAAGAAAAATTGAAATGAGCGTATGGCATTGTTGGCCGGGAGGCCCCATCCGGGGAAGTACGGCCGCCAAGTGCAAGTCTTATTTCAGTCGACGCCACATTGGGCGACTTGCGCTCCGGTGATAAGGTTGAAATGATGATGAGGACAACACAACACCAAGTCCACGAGCGGAGAAAATCTCCAAACCGGTCGGGAAACGAACCCGGGCCCACTGCTCGGGAAGCAATCACGTTACCACCCAACCAAGCAGGCGGACTATTATGAAGAAGTATCATCTAAAGGTGGTGGTAAGTGTTTTAAGCGATACATTTGACCACTGTAAATTGTTAAGCAATTAATTTGATATTTCCCGCCATTTTTGTAACAATTACGGTAGCTCTCCCGTTGTCCCCTGCATTAGCCAGTAGGAACACAGTATCCTGAGGAGGGATGGAAACCTCTGTCTGCATTCGAATCCTGCCTCGGGCATGGATGTGTTTGGTGTCCTTATGAAGGTTAGGTTTAATTAGTTCTAAGTTCTCGGGGACTGATGACCTCAGAAGTTAAGTCCCATAGTGCTCAGAGCAATTTTTTTTTTGCTTGTTTGGAGGTGGTGTTGGTTCTCTCAAAAACAAGTAGTAGTCACTTGAGTGGAGGTGGTTCCCAAGTTTCAAACATCAAAGTACGCTTACTTCTGCTGCGCGGTTTCTGGACCGTCCAGGTGGTGACACTTGAGGCGCCCTCGGTGTGGATGAATAGTGAACTACTGCTCAGTTCGCATTTGGCTGCCTTCGTGATCGCATGGATTACAGGAAATTCGTGGAGGAGAGTGCTCGGAGTGCTCGTGATATCAAATGTCTCTGCATACAAGACCCCCGATATATGGCAATTGCTTTTCCTGCAAACTGCAACATCTCCCACAGTCAATCAATCTAATGAGATACTTCCCACCAAATACGCAATCAATCAAAAGTGCGTGAGCATGTTTGGGGAACCGATGGGTTGTTGGACTGATGCAGTATTGATTTTGAGCTAACCGCGCCAGTACCCACCAATACGACATGAAGTGACGTCCTAAGAGTCGAGGTACCGCAACTGAGTTATTTCCCACCATGGAGGTTCTGAGTCGTGAGGTCCTTCCTCTCGAGAAAAGACTGCGTCTCTTTCACGCTGACCGTTACTGCGTCAAGACGCTGTGTGCGGGGCTGTAGCGCTTGGCGTAATTTAGAACGGACTGCATTCCCCATCACGGCGTAGATCATAAATTGCGCGCGGACGGGATAGGAGGGACAGGGCAAGGAATTCTCAGAGCGATGGTGCGGGGAGGGCACATGTGCCGGCCGGAGAAAACCCAAGACGTGATCACGGTGAGGTGGGAGATAAATAAATTGATTAATTAATTAATTCGTTAATTTCATATCAATTCGACATCAAAAGTGTGCTTGTATAGCTATGATTGTACTACTTGCAATATGTTTCCGAGCAGTAGCTTATAGAGGTACAGGACTGTAGTGGGAGCGTATTCACACGGCTGGAGAGACCTGAGCGCCAATACACCATTCAGTAAGGTGCTCATGGCGTGTAGGTGGTGCGATAAGCAGCAGTATGCGTGGAAAAATATTGTTCATGCTGACATATGGAACATGGATGACCTGCAGAACTAGCACCAAACAGCCGCAAGTTTAATTATAAATATTAATAACAACGATATTTTTATACAAAAAAGCAGCGTCTGGGCTTGCTAAATAAATTGCGAGGACAGGTTCACCAAAGAGTACACAAGGCACTGCGAAATACACTGAGGTGACAAAGATCATGCCTTAGCGATATATACATATAAAAACGGCAGTAGTGTTGCCTATAAATGGTATAAAAGACCAGTGCATTAGCAGAGCTGCCATTCATACTCACGTGATTGATGTGAAATGGTGTCCGTCGTGTTTAGGGCCGCCGACAAGAATCAACAGACACTGATCGCCCAATGGTGGTTGGAGCTGGACGCAGGGGTCATTTCATTCCAGAAATCGCTAGAGAGTTTAATATTCTGCGATCCACAGCGTCAAGAGTGGGCCGAGAACACCAAATTTCAGGCATTAACTTTCACCGCTGACAACAAAGTGGCCTTCACGTAACAAGCGAAATCACCGGCGTTTGCGTAGACTAGACAGTGCTAATAGATAAGCAACATTCGTTCACAAAATTATGCACCGGCAACACTTTCACAATTGTGGATAGCTGTAGAGACAGCATAGCTAAGTATTTCTGCAGGGAGCTTCCAAAGAGTTGTGGAGTGCATGCCACGTTGTATTGCTGCACTATGCCGGCAAAAGGAGGTCCGACAAGATATAAAGAAGTATCCCATGTCTCTTTTCACGCCGGTGTAGAACGATGTTACATAGTAGATTTTGTCCGCTTCTATAGCTGAGTGGCGCTGCGGAGGGCCAGAGTTCGATTCCCAGTATTGCCAGGGATTTTTCCTTCGTGGGAGGACTGATACAGGGAGCACTCAGTCTCTTGAGACCAGCTAAGGAACTATTCGACTGATTAGTAGCGGTTACAATGTCAATAAAGCCGTCAAGAATGGGAAGTGCGGTGTACTGACAACATGAGTCTCCGTACTGCATCATTCCGGCCGTGGTGGCCAAGCGGTTAAAGGCGCTACAGTCTGGAACCGCGCGACCGCTACGTCGCACGTTCGAATCCTGCCTCGGGCATGGATATGTGTGATGTCCTTAGGTTAGTTAGGTTTAAGTAGTTCTAAGTTCTATGGGACTGATGACCTTAGAAGTTAAGTCCCATAGTGCTCAGAGCCATTTGAACCAATTTTTTCCGTAGTGCATCCAATGAAGCCATTGGCAGATGACAACAAGGCAGTCGGTCGGCCCCTATTGGCCTGTAAGGGTCCAAACGCGGAACTTTACCTTTACTTTTACCTTACAAAGTACATTTTGTAGCACGTCAATTGAGGCAATCGCCGCCTAGACGCGATCAATCCAAGACCTCGAAGTTGGCTGGGAGTGAAATATCTTCCATTCTCGCATTTAGTTATGTTTATTAATATCACCGGAAATATTACAATGTTTAATTTCGTGCCTGAAGTTCCGCCAGAAGCCGCATATTGTTAATTGGCAGCACGACAGCTTACCGCTACGGTAGACATATCATTGTCTCAGTCCTGGCTCAAGAGTTTATGTCATGGCCTAGTTTATCTCACCTTGCCTTCTTGAGTCAAGTAGTTTATTCCAGTGCATCTGAGTGGTAACAAGGTCACTCCTCAGGGTGAAATGTCTCATTATAAACAACAGTATTAGCGATTAGGCGTGAGGGGGATGTGGCAGACTGTCCCATGACCACTGTGATGTCTCCCGTCGTAATGCATGTAATCTTAATGCTTCTTAAACTGTTGCTAATAAGTGTACGCAGTTCATTTCAAGCAAAAAATTATATCTTCATTTTTGAATATTAGTTCCTGTCTCAGTACTGTATAAATTCGTTCCTTATTCTTTCGTACACCTTCAGTTATCATTTATTCAAGATATAAAATTTGCACATCTGTCACGTTTCCCGAATTGTATTCCTAACATTTTCATTTGGTGGATAGCTTCTAACTCTCTCGATTCTTCCACATCCTACGCGCAATTTTCTGCATGCAGTGATTGTGAATATGTCCGCTGATGTCCTTATTTGGTTCAAATGGCTCTGAGCACTATAGGACTCAATTTCTGCGGTCATCAGTCCCCTAGAACTTAGAACTACTTAAACCTAACTAACCTAAGGAGATCACACACATACATGCCCGAGGCAGGATTCGAACCTGCGACCGTAGCGGTCGCACGGTTCCAGGCTCTAGCGCCTAGTACCGCTCGGCCACTCCGGCCGGCGAAGACCTTATTTAATCTCTTCCTTAAAATACAGGTAAAATATAAGGAATGTCAAATTTTAACACCAAATCAAATTCGTTGTCGTAACAAACGAAGCACTGTTTTAGGGGAAGAAGTCTGTATTAAGCAAGTGGCCGTGATTCCTTCAAAAACAAAATGTGCGTTTACCTTACGTTATTTAGAGAAACAACAGAAAACATAACCGAGAATGGCCCTACGTGGATTTCATGCTAGTTCTTCCAGAATAAGTGGTCATCGTGCTAACCACTGTGCTACCTCGATCGACTCCTATCTCAATAACAGCTTCACTAAAATAGTTGAGTTTTTGTATATGATAGCATTATGAAGAGAAAACTTCTGAACGACTATTCAGTTAAAGAAATTCCAATAAATTTAATGGAAGATTCCATTAGCTACTTCACTGATGCCCTTCATTTGAATGGATTACGTTCTTCTAGCTTCAAATGAATAATACATGTACTCACCGATATTTTTTTAAAATCATTAGTACCTCAGCTGGTGTTAGTATTTATAGGTGATGCATCATCAAACGAGTTTTTCGAAACAGTGATGCTTCTTTAAGGAATAATGACGGAGGTAAAATACTCGTACGACACTGAAAGTATGTTTGATGACGTTTATTTCCTTCCATCACACCCAGTCACTTGGCTGATCATCCCCTTTCGGTTTTTAAAAAACCGTGTCGAGGAACCAGAGTACAAATTCCCAGGAATGTTACTTGTTAAGTCAACGTTTTAGCAAAAATTTTCACAGAAGTTTTCTGCATATAAATGAACTTCAGCTCTCCAGAAACATCGCCTTAAAGCTGAGCTACATCTTTTTCAGCGCAATAAAATTCGTGAGGTCCTCGCCTGTGCGCTGCAGAATTTTTTTGTGACACCAATTACACAGCGAGAAGCACATCGTTGGAAGTTAATTTCGTTCAACTTCAGGCAATTTATAATAATTTGAAATATTCATATCATTTATAAAGGGAAGAAATACAGGAGAATGCGCCATATCGCAAATAACAGTGTCCATACGTTTTACAACGCAGCAATGGTACTTCTGTAGGAACATGATTTTAAAAAAGTTTTAATGTGATTTCATACGTTTGTTCAAAAAATAAAATATCTGAATAGTGTTCATCTTTAATTCCGTATTTCTGAAAAATAACTAAGATGTACAGAGGATAATTAACATAACAGTCAGATCCGATCGAACGTGGCTAACGCTGCACCGGATTGCCTTTAGGCTATCACCCAGCTGTCATTGTCAGTGGAATGTGCACAGGATTGTACACCATTCGTCTTGCAGGACAAAAATAATAGAGGAGAAAGTTTCAGCAGATTCTGTACTCTGGAGTGGATGTACTGTAGTGAAGAACTACAAACTACCAAGTAGGCAAACACCAATCAGGCTTCCGTAATTATCGCAGCAAAACATCTGCCCCATACAAGGTAAATGATGAATTGAAGCCTGCCATGGTTGCGCAAGAATCAACTACATGTCCTTCTTAGACTTCAGCAAAGCCTTTGACACAGTCAACTTCGACGTTTTACATGCCAAACTTAGCATCCTAACTTTCTGGCCAAGTGCAGTTCATTGGTTTCGCTCATCCGTGATGTGTCTCTAGCAGTGCGCCATGTCTGGCACCATAATGTCACAATTGAGGCAGGTAGCATGAGCATTCCCCAAGGGCTCAGTATTAGGTCGGGTCCTCTTTTCATTATATGTAAATGAAATATCATACGTTTTGTTCTACTGCAAATACCACATATACTCTGATGACCTCTAGTTGTATCTAAGAGCAAAACCAATAAACCTGAAACCAGCAGTGCAGAATCTCAATACTGGCCTTTGTGCACTATCAAAATGGCCCAAGATATGGTGTTATAGCTCAGCCCATCCAAAACCCAAGTGGTTGGTCATTCTAAGCTCCTTAGCTAGAAATATCGGAAGTCCCTTCCATCTTTAACCTTAAATGGGACAAATATCAACTTCTGTCGTTCAGCTAGAGTCTGGGAGTAATAACGGATGAAAATCTGAACTGGACTGAGAGCGTAACAGCAGTATACAAGAAGGCACCAGCATTTTTCCATACCCTACAAAATACAAAAAACTCTTTCCTCTTGACCTGAAGAGGAAACTTGTAGAAACACTTATGCTTCCAGTTATTGATTACAAAGATGTTCTTCTCCAAGGCCTTTCTCAGGAAACCTCACGGAGACTAGAACTGGTTATGAATGACCGTGTTCGTAACATTTGTGATGCTCGACTCTTTGATCATATTTCACCACCATTTCCTCAGCTCTTCTGGCTGCATACATGTAAGCGCAAAAAATTTCCTTCCCTCTGTCTTTTCTACTGTCTTATCAATAAAAACTGTCCCTCATACCTCTCGTCGACCTCAACGTTCTTGTCCGAACAACATGACAGAAACTACCGCTTCCATCAGAGCAAAATATTTTCTGTCCCATTTCACGTTCGGCCATTGTCTCGAAGTCTTTCTCAGTAGCAGGAACTTGGCTGTGAAAAAATTTCTTGCATTGTATTAGATAACTGAATAATATCTCCAGCTTCAAAAGATATTTAACGACTTATCTGCTAAAGCAACAATAAAGATATCATTGTCCGTGTACGCACTCGTTACCCTTGTACGTCCTTGCTTCCAACCAGATCTTCTGCTTTTCCCAGTATCCTTAGCTGGTGCCGTCTCCTTAAATTTTCTTTACACAGAACTCGCTATATCGGGAAACATCGATTTTGAACACCTAAAAACTCTTTTTATATCTGCCATTATCATTATCATTATTATTGTCATTACTTTGTCATTATTATTAATATTATCACTATTAGCTGCAATAGGACTGCCTGTACTGCCAATATTAACGTCATTACTTCGTAGTCAGTATTATTCATTCACGCTGTTATTCAGACAACGAGATCATTTTAATACTAAATGTCATATTAAAATTCTTATTTGCTACGTAACCAAGATGTAAAGAAGGTAATATATTTGTGAAACCCTGGTCCGATGTAAGAGAGGGTCTGATGGTCCTAACCACACCACGTTAGACAAATAAGTTCCTACTACTGATTGGAGGACATGCTTATGCATTTTTTATTGTCCATTGGAGTCTCAGCTTTGTTAGTAAATTCAGTTCTGGGAGAATTTGTATTTGGGTAGGGGAGCACTTATTGCACGATTATATTTGCGAATCTGTTGTATTCAGTTTGCAGAAATACATTTTATTGCGGTAGCTTTTGCACTAATATAGACGGAAACTGGTAAAAACTATCAATAGGTGTCCAGTTATCATTTCTCTTCTATTTACTACATTAAATTATGTATATTATGCATCGCCACTTTGTTGTTATCTCCTTTAGTAAGGTGGTGTAAAACGTTTGCTGTTTCCTATACATTTGATAACATATATGTCTGGTTCACTATGAAATGTTATCTCGATGAAGATGTGTACAAGGATATTTAAAAATGGAAAAGTTGAAGCTGATCACCTGGTTGTGAACTCTTCAGCCGTGTCGTTTTGAAATTAGACTAATTTTACATATTTAAGTAGAAACTCCCACAAGCCTAAAAAAAGTTACTTGTTTTTAGCATAATGTGTAATATAGCGTTAGATCATAATTAAAAAGTAACTTTCATATAAAACTTTTTTCTCATGGGTGTTGCTCACACATTAGCTTTTGCGGGAAGGTATGGAGTTCGATATAGAGGAGGAAGTTGTAGCCTTGCCTTCCCTTTACATTCTTAGCTCATGCTCGGCAATAATATTTTAGTCGACGACGATCGGACAAGTGTAACAGGTAGTTGACAGAAAGAACACCCTTCATTGTGAAATTTGACCTTCTTGCCTAAAACGAAAATATGTCTCTTTACTTTACGACCATTAAATTTCCTCAAATTTTAGGTGAAAAGATGTTGATTTGAGAAGATCAAAGTACAAACAGTGCCCAGACCCAACTATGCTCCTGTTAAGAGTATACGGTAATTAATCGGTTTTTCGCAAAGAAGTTGCCTATTGCTGCTTTGCTTTCCGAAATGACTCTCTCGTGCTATGATAGTTCACGGTAGCCTTTATTACTGTTCAAACAAAAGTACGTATAGCCAATAGAAGCTACTAAAAATGTGAATACTAAGTTGTCCTCCGATTTCGTATGTAAATGCCCTCCACGAATAAACCGAATAATTACGCACTGATTCCCGACCAATCGACGGAAAACGTCCATATTCATATTTCATCGCATCAATAAGTTGTTCAAAAACTTTTGTTTTCTTTTGCTACTCAACTGTACGCGACGATCTCCGTGCGAAACCCGAGCAACGACTCCCTAACAAAGTCCACTTGAATAATACATAGCCTGTCACTACTGTGTTGTTCCATTAAACTTTGCCTACCATAGTTACAATTGTTAAAGTAAACCATTTGCTGGTCAGCAGTATCTAAGTACTGGAAAAGCTAGCTCGCTTTGCGTGTATCAGAATATCAAATAAATAGTAGTGTAATATTTATTTGTCGTGGGTTTAGGTTTAGATAGACACAGAAAATTTTGTTTATTTTCGTTTCATATAAACATCTAAATACATACATCATAAATTATTATTTTCACACTGTGCTGCTCAAAATATGAGAACCTTACACTGAGGTGGCAAAAATCATGGGATTGGGCTACGTACACCTGTAGATGGCTGTAGTATCACGCATACCAGGTAGAAAAGAGTAGTGAATTGGCGGAGCTGTCATTTGTTCTCAGGGGATCCATATGAAAAGTTTTCCGACGCGATTCTGGCCATACAACGGGAATTAACGGATTTGGAACGTGGCATGGTAGTTGGAGCTAGACGTGTGGGACATTCCATTTCGGAAGTCGTTTGTGAATTCAATATTCCGAGATCACAGTATCAAGAGTGTGCCGACAATACCAATATTTTTTGCATTACCTCTCACGACGGACACTGCAGAGGCCAACGTCCTTCACTTAACGACCGAAGGCAGCGGCGCTTGCGTAGAGATGTCAGTGACAACACACAAGCAACGTTGTGTGAAATAATCATAGAAATCAGTGTGGGACGTAGAACGAACGTATCCATTAGGACAGTGCAGCGAAATTGGGCGGTAACGAGCCACGGCAGCCGACGACTGAAGCGAGTGTCTTTGCTAACAGCACGACATGGTCCGTGGTGCCACTCCTGGGCTCGTCACCATATCAGTTGAATCCTAGACAGTTCGATAACAGTGGGATGGCCAGATAAGCTCTGAATTCAGCTGATAAGAACCGATGGCAGGGTTCACATACGGCGTAGACCCCACGAAGCCAAGGACTCAAATTGTCAAGAAGGTACTGTGCAAGCTGGCAGTGACTCCATAATGTCGTGGGTTGTGTTTACATTAAATGTACTGCGTCCTCTGATCCAAGTGAACTGATGTTGTCTGTAAATGGTTATGTTCGGCTATTTGGAGACCATTTGCAGACATTACTGGACTTCATGTTACTAAACGATGCTAATTTTTTTTGTGGACGACTACGCTCCATGTCACCCGGTCACAGCTGTTTGCGATTGGTTTGAAGAACATTCTGGACAGTTCGAGCGAATTGTTCGGCCACTCATGTCGCCCAACGCTAATCCCTTCGACAATTCATGGGACATAATCTAAAGGTCAGTTAGTGGACAAGATCTTGTGCTCGCAACACTTCCGCTATTATAGAGGCAGCACGGCTCGGAATTTCTGCAGGGACTTCCAACGGTAGTAAGTGGGTATGCTGAATGCACTACACACATTTCTAATGCAAAATCCTTTTCTGTGAATTAATTGTATTATATTGTATTATATTATTTTATTTTATATTATAAATATATTTGGCATGAAAACCTTTGTAAATATAGAATAATTTAATTTCAAATATTTACTTTAATTAATTTATATAGAAAAGGTTATACACTAAAAACATACCAAGTGCACTCAATGTAGCTATATATAGTGCAAGAAAATTTTGAGTGCACTAATTACAATCTATATAAAATGAAATAAAATGGTAGTATAAAGTAACAGGCAATTTGAGCACACTAGTATTAATTTAAAAAATTAGAGAAGTTTATTCATTCCTAATTAAAATCTATATAATAAAATAAAATTTTAGTTGAAAAAATGGGCATTTGAGGGCACTTGAATTAATTTAAAAAATTCATATTGCTGTATCAGATTCAGTTGAGGATGGCCATCCCTCACAAAATTGTTAAATAACACAAATTTAATGTTTTACACTTTATTCAGTGTTGGATGTTCATCTAACACTAGATTATCATGGGAAAATCAGAGTAAAAACTGTAAGTCATGAATTGATTTTTACGTTTCTTTGTTGCTTTATATCTCAGTTTAATACCTCCTCCTTCTAAAAATTGAAAATCCCAATTATTCATTAATTTCAAATGTCAGTCTGACAAAAACTATTAAATTTATTATTCAGTTTCAAGTATATTTTACCGCCATATCTAATATTCCAATATTCACAGCTGGTAACATTACATAAAACATTTGCTTAAAGTTCACTAAGCTTTGTACACAAATCAGTACTGCTGGCACAGTTGAACTACTTCAGAAAGGCTTCTATTTATATAAAATAAAAAATTATTTATCAGATTTAGAATTCATAAGGCACTCTGTTATAATTTTCTAGAACTACTCTTTTATCATACTAAAATGAGAGATTTTTCTTAACTTGTTTGTTGATTAGTTTTTTGAATATTGACATCTCTGGTTTACCTCATTCTACATAAACTGTATTTTTTCATTTACTTCACTCTCAACAGATTCACCATTCAGCTTTAGAATATTTTCATTGTTTGAAGGGAAGGCCTTTATGTTCATCAGGGCGCTTTTCTAATTTTTCTCATAGTAATAACTTTATGTCCATTCGAAGCCCAATTTGTAATCTATTTATTATCTCCTAATTCATCTGTCCATTCACCTGTCATACAAGCTTTCTTTCATTGACTTCACCATCATTGATGTATACTGTTCTGTCTATATCAAAATATACAACATGATTTCCTACATCATCTAACCTATCATACAACCTAAGCCTTGCATTTGATGTGATGACTAATTCTATGAAATATCAGTTGTTGTGTTATTTTGCACATAATAATCCTTGAAACTGTATTTCATCTGAACCATATTCTCATTAATAAATTTTTTATCTATATTATCTACCGATCAGCAATTAGTATTGTTATAAATCAGTCACACACTCAGTTTTATTGATATTTTGCTGTTGATTAAATTTTCCCACAGTAAATTCAGACATATCTTAGCAACAGCTCATTTTCCTGGATTTTATTTTATCTTATCAAGATATAAGTCAGTATCCAAATCTTCTCTGTTTTAGATACATCTCATTGTTTTCAGAACTGTTGGATCTGGTTTTACATAGTTTTCAAACAACTTGTTGCTTTTATTTCTAAGATCCGATACTTCATAGGCATCTAAAATTTTATATCCCATTTCCACAGCTGTCTTAACTGCATGAGTTGTCCATGTGCCAACAAAACTTCATTCTTCATTATTCCATTTATTTAATTTTTCTTCTGCACGTTTGACACACAAAGGAAACAACAGTTACTTGTTTTTATCCATCTTCATTGGTACTGGTAAAATCCAGTGATACAATCTTCTGGTACCAATACTTTACATATTATAAATCAATACCATTCCTTTGATTAATATCTTGCTCTACATATTTTCGTTTTATATCACTAACCATAATGAGCGTAATATTTTACTGTTGGATGAGGACTGTAGACATCTTCAGATATTATTTTTGTCTCAACACCATTTGCTTTAGCTCTCAATTTTATCGGATTTGTTCGACCACCATATAAAGAATCTCTTGGGTTCAGTGGTTTGACAAGTTTGGGTAAATGTTTTAATTTCCTGAGTTTTTTATACTCCACTAAGTTAATCCAATCACATTCCCTTATCTCTAGTAAATTATATCCAGAATTTGGTATTTCTGCACTTCTTGTCAATGTCTTAAGATGCAAGTCATCCACTAATTCTTCATTTTTTAGGTTCATTGTCTCACCTTTAAAACATTTGTTACAACAATTTGAGAAACAGTCATGGCACTCATAAAAAATATTGTTTTCTTTGTGAAAGCCATATACCTTTGCTCCAGCTATATGCAATCCACCACCATTTAGGGTATGTTGAATGTAGTTGTTGTTTAAACTGTTTAAGCTAGCTATATATTCAATGCTATAATTTTCCTTTTGTTCTTTATCTACTACAGCAGTTCCTCCTTCAGACATATATTGAAATCTATGTACATCGCAACACAAACTCCAGCAACTGTTAAATCATAGAACACATCTATTTTATAGGAATTGTTTCTTTAGTTCCAAACAACCTGTTCATAGTATATCTACATCATAATTACAGTGCTAATTAATTCCTTTCTTCATATTGAACAGATAACTTTCTTAAAATTTTTATTTTGCCTATTTGAGAAATACTTACCTGTCTTTCGATTCCATAGTATCAGCACAATAATATTTTATATCAAGAATTGGTCCTAGGTAATTTTCATTTTCTCATGTACTGAATAAATATGGGAAGTAAACATTCTATAGATCTTTCAAATCAAATGTTTCTGGGAAGCTACTAAGAGGGTCTTGTACACAATTACTGGTATCTATAATTTTAAAGTCTAATTGTTTTATCTCCAATAACATTAATTTAGTACCAATGCACATAGTTCATGGTATTATTGTATTTTCTACACAGCACTTCAAAATAAACTACAAACCATGTCATTTTGCATAGTGATCTGTGAATGTTTAATTTTTGTTTTCTTCAGATATCAACCACCTACAGAATTCATCATGTGTCTTAATTAAATAAACGGTGTCTCTAGTGTGAGCTACCATGTGAGCTATTATGAGATTTGGAATATGTAGTGCTGTTTCTTATTAAGATTCAAATCAAAGCATATGTATCTTTCAGTATAGGTACAATGAACTGTTTTTGGGAATCCTTCTTCACAACACTTAATTTCTCTACCTGTGACTATATTATTGCACATAGACCACTGGAAAACATAAAAATTTTTGAATTCTTCATTAATGTAGCAACTATTTTTACTATGTTTTTGAGAACCTTTCGCTATATACCGTTCACTAAATTTTCTTTCACATGCAGCACCTTTAGCTATATTGTATTGCATGTAACATTTATGATTTTTAATTTAAACATCTAGATTAAGGTTTCTACAGTTTCAAAGCTACATATATGTACTTCAGATCTCAAACAAATACTTTTACAGTCTTCATATTTATAACATGCATTACAAACTTATTGGTGATTGTATAAGCATTATTCATTACAATATAATATACAATATATTTCACAATATATCTTATTTTCCACATTGCTGTGTTCTGTATAATAACTATATTTTTCTTTCTACCTCAAAATTATATTCATTGTTGTTGTTGTAGTATGTATTGTTGCATTTACCATAGAAAAATGATGATCCAAGGAAAGCTGACATACTGCAAGTTACATGAAAATGGCACCGAATTTTATAATCAGAGGTATTTTTGTCACTTTCCGATAACCATGATAGATAAATGAATGGAAATTTTCAGCAGATACAAATTTATTTGAATATCCAATAGATGCTCAACATTTTTAATGATGTCTAGAGTAAATTCTTCTTCTCTCTATTTGGCTAACTGACAATATAATCTCTTGGATAACTCATTTTGTAATTTCTATTTATCTCCTTGTCTTATTTTCTTAATTTCACAAATAGTTATTTTTCTTTCTAAGATAAAATCTGTGTCATGTATTAATACTACTATTATTGCTCTAGGACAACACAATTTATCATTATTATTAATTCTAGTAATACTTCTTTTACCCTTTTTATCATCTTCTAATTTCATTATTTTGTTACCTTTGCTACCTCTTAGAATTGCTAACATTTGAATATTAAATGTAGTATTTGCTGTAACACTAGACTCGATCTCAGACATAGTTGCATAAATCTTGGACATACTTTTTTATATTATTTGATGCTTTATATCCTATAGAATTTGGATAAAATAGTTTACGATCTGCTGTTGTATTCAACTTATCTCCTTTTCCAATATTAGTTGTCTCTTTAGCTACTTTCACTGTACAATTTTCTAGATTGTTGATGACATGTTTTGTTTCTAACATATATTGTGTAATGACTGGTTTTTCAAAGTGGTTGAGCTTGAAAGCATTTACATGTTCTTGAAAATGGGTTTTGAAGTTTCTGCCTGTTTTCCCTACACAGTAGGCAGAACAACTGGGGCATGATACTTTGTACACTCCACTGTTGTTGTATGTTTGTGTATTTGATTTTATGCTATGAATGAGTAAGTTTTCTAACTTATTATTAGTTCAGAATGAAATTGTTACATTAGTTTTTTGAAAAGGTTAGCTACTTTTTGTGATTTGTGGCCCAGCAATGGGATACTGGTGAATGTCTTCCCTTCTTTCATAGTGTGGGCATTCGTTGTCTTGCTTTTCTGTATCTGTCTGTTTAAATTGTCAAAAGACAATTAGCAATTGACAATTTAGACTGACAAACACACAAAAACAAGACACTCAATGGCTACACTATGAAGAAGAGAAAATATTCGCCAGTATCCCATTTACAGGTCACAAATCGCCAAAAATAGGTAACTTAAAAAAAATGTAACACTTTTATTCTCAAATAATAATGAGTTACAAAACTTTCTCATTCATAACATAAAATAAAATACACAAACACACATCAACAGTGGAGTGTACAAAGTATCATTTCCCTGTTGTCCTGCCTACTATGTAGGGAAAACAGGCATAAATGTCTAAACCGGTTTTTCGAGAACATGTAAATGCTTTCAAGCTCAACCACTTTGAAAAACCAGGCATTACACAACATATGTTGGTAGTATTATGTAATGAAGCTAATGTAAGACCCTAAATCTCTTAGAGCAATGGGTGATATACATCCACAAAATCAAAAAACCAGAATCTATGTTAAATGAACAAATAGATTTCGCAAGCCATGGCTATTTCAGTAGTTTTAAGGACCTATTCCGAAGTTATTTCCTGCATATGTCCATTGTTTAATGATTATATCTTTAGCACTATCAAAAGTTCATCTTTGATGGCACCATGTGCAAAAGGAACTGTGAAGTGTTTACAAACATGTGTATACATATGTGCCTCGTGTATGAACTGATATGTACGAAAACAAAAGAGAAAAAAAACGTATGCTGGTGATAAAATGTTAAAAAACCTTTTCTTAGATTATTTGGTAAGTTTACACTGTTCATCTTTTCCACTATTTCACAGATATTTTCGCATTTGACTTACAAATTTCGTAACCTAATGTCAAACCTTTTCTTAAGATGAATGTACATTTCATCTCATTCAAGAGAAAAAATAAAGCAGATATTAAGAGGAATTACACCTGAAGATGCACCCACAGAGTCAGAAATGTAGTATGTGCTGAGCAAAACACAGAAAGTTGTGACTGAAGGCGTTTCTTTAATCACACCTTTAGTATAATTTATGTAAGTTACATGTTTTGCCCCTGTTTCACTCGTTTGGAAGAATTCTTTATCAAATGACAAATCTTGTAGATTAATTAAGTTAATTAATTCTGATATGTTTAATTTGCTGTAGCCTCTAATATGAAGATTTTTAGCTATAGCTTTGTATTATTCTACTCTCATATTATTGAGACTATTTGTAGGAGTAGGTGGATTATGTGATATAATTAAATTAATTAATTCATATTTTCTGAATTTGCTGTAATTAGTTATATTATTCCTTCTAAAATAATCAATAGGTTTGGCTATTGCGAATCATTCCATTTTAATTTCTTATTTAACATAAAATTTTTATTAAGGAATTGTAAGAAAGGCTCAGCCATATTTCTTATTTTTCGTATATTCTTGAGTGCATTCCTTATGTCTACTTGTATGTTTGTCATTTCATGACCGATCTGAGTAAAAGCATTCTATTCCTTAATCTCTTAACAATCAACACATATTTTTATGTGTTATCTGTTTCTTTCTGTTGTCGATTGATTTTCATCAACAACTATATCTTGTTCTTTACTCAAACTCATTGTAAGTGATCTTTACAATAATAGATATAAATATTTTTTTAACACACACAAGGAATTCCTCTACTATTGAACACTCTTATCTCATATTTATTTACGCATTGTCTACATGTCTCCTATAACCATCTTTTGTATATTTCTGTGAAGTAAATTTATCAGTTGCTTTCTCAGTTTTAAAATACTTACACAGTTTTGATAGGATGGCTTGCTTTTAAGTAGGATAATTTTTTATTAGGAAAAAGTGATATTTTCTAGTTTTACAATGTTTTAATGTACAGTGTGTTTATGTAAGAGTGTGCAAAAAGTTAACAGGACATATGAGTTGCTCCACTGAAGAATTTGAAGTAGGGAACCTTGGGTCAGAGAAGCCATCTTAAGGAGATAATGGAAATAACATCAAATTACTATGTACTTTTTATTTAAATTAGTTATAGGTGAGTGCAAGTACCAGCACTGACACAATGAATGTACCATTTGTACTGTATCTAGCAAAACATGCTGAAACTAACGGCCATCAACCTCAATGCAAGCACGACACAAGCAAATAAAATTGTGATACACCCTGACAAATATGCCTGGTGTGTTTTGAATCACATCACAGGTATCTAAAATTCTGGCAACTATTTCCATCTCCGTATCCACTGGGGTCTCATACACAAGTGACTTTAGGTATTCCTATGGGAAAAATCAAGTGGAGTCAGGTCAGTTGACATCGCAAAACATGAAAATGGAGATCCCCTTCCAATCCAGTGACCAGGAAATTCAGCATTGACATGGTTGTGGATATGCACACTGAAGTGATGCGGTGCACCATCAAGTTGTATCATCTCATGAACAGCAAAGGTACGTTCTCCAACGACTCAGGTAGAACTCTTTGCATGAACCTCAAGTACACGTGGACATTCAGACTTCCTAGTAACCTGGCTCATCCTACTTGTTTCCATGTAGGAAATAAAGAATGTGCATGTACATAATCATCACAGTATGTGTAAACTTGTACACAAGTTCGTTGTAAGTAGGGTGGAATAAAGTAATGCTAGGAAAAGCTGTAGGTTTACTTCCATATCTCCTTAAGCTGGCTTCTCTGACCCCTGGTTCCCTACCTCAGATTGTTCATTGGAGCAAACTCCTGTTACATTTTTGCACACTGTTTTGGAAACAGCCTGTACTTATTACCCTGGGTACTAACACTTATGGTTGCAATCGATATCAAATACAGATAAATCAGCTGCGCCAGACCTAACTATCTTTTTTCTGAATCCATTATATTCATAGAATGTATTATCATTGAAATAATAGAACAATCCATTAATGTACTTAATTCTCTTTGGGAATCCTTTTTCAATTAAGTTTTTATTAGGTTTTCCATCATAAATTGGATAATCTGTACCATCAGCCCCAATAATACTGACACTCATGTATTAACTGAGCATGGTTAGGATGAAGCCGTCCATCTCCTATATGTATATGTTAATTTCTGTATGCATGAAAGGCATATTTAGGTTTTCTCTGTTTTCTCATTCACAGTGAATGAGTAGGACTGATTGTTCTGTTTTGTTCAATATTTATTGCAGACAAAACTTAAAACGTTCCTAGAACAACTTTTACGATTGTTGTCAGTCAATATACCGTTTTAATCAGTTACAGTTATTCCTGTGTAATATCAGGAATTCATATATGTGCAAGACTTCTTTTATTTTTAATAATAAAATTTTTATGTATAAATCAGATTCATTAATAAATATAGTCGATTGTTTATTTCCTTTCAATACCTCCTAATTGGAGGGGTTTACAGTAACAGTTTAAGTCTATATAACATTTTAAGTCTAAAATTTTAAGTCTATGTAAATGAAGTTACCTTGACTACTGTTGATTGTAAAATAGCAGTTGCAGATGAAAAGAGTAAAGCAATGAAATATTTGAATGTTAATGGTTACTTCGGTGTTCAGGATAATATAAGAGGTATTCAAAAAGAAACGAGTTGGAGGCATAATTACAGACACCAGTACCTGTATGTTAGAAGTATTGACCCTGGCGGTTGAGACACTTGTTTTACTGTGACACAAAGCAGTGAATGGCTATGTCATAAAATTTCTGGGGCTGTGATATTCACCAGTTCCACACGTACAGTTGGACATCGTCGTCCGAGATGAATCTTTTGCC
Source organism: Schistocerca cancellata (assembly GCF_023864275.1). Taxonomy (NCBI): domain Eukaryota; kingdom Metazoa; phylum Arthropoda; class Insecta; order Orthoptera; family Acrididae; genus Schistocerca; species Schistocerca cancellata. The sequence goes on from NC_064629.1 coordinate 575,937,981, forward strand.
CCTCAGAGACTTTTTAATGCGACCAAAAATTCATTCCTTCTGATTCACTTCCTGCAGCACGGGACAACAGTGAATGCCCAGAGTTATCCGCAAACCTTGACCACCTTTTGCCAAGCGATCAAATCGAAATGACCAGACAATCTCAGCCATAGGGTCATTCTGCTCCACGACAATGCAAAGCTTCATACGGACAACAGAGTCACAGCACTCATGCAGAAATTCAAATGGAAGGTTCTCGGGCACCCTCCTTACACTCCAACATCTCTCCCTGTGATTACGCTATTTTTGGTCCTCTTAAAAAGGATCTGAGGGGCAAACGATTCACGTCGTAAGACGACGTCCAGCTGTACTTGCGGAACTGGTTAATAATGGTTCAAATGGCTCTGAGCACTATGGGACTTAACATCTGAGGTCATCAGTCCCCTAGAACTTAGAACTACTTAAACCTAACTACCCTAAGGACATCACACACATCCATGCCCGAGGCAGGATTAGAACCTTCGACTGTAGCGGCCGCAAGCTTCCAGACTGAAGCGCCTAGAACCGCTCGGCCCCACTGGTCGGCGGAACTGGTTAACATCGTAGCCCCAGGAATTTTATGAAACAGCTACTCACCGCCTTGTGTGGTAGTAGGACAAGTGTCTCAACAGGCAGGGTCAATACTTGTAACATACAGGTAATGGTTTCTGTCATTAGTCTCCGGCTCGTTTCTTTTTGAGTGCCTCTTATAAGGAGATTACGGAAGTGAGTGATGCTCTATTTAGAGAAACAAATAGATATTTCAGGACACACATGTTCGTGAAGTAAGTGGTGACTTAAGTGAGGAAACTTTAAATTTTATGAATAATCGTGGATGTCATGTAAAAGATATATACACTGACTACAGAAATACTGTGTGTAAATGGAAAAAGAAAAATATAAAATGATATTATAAGGGTGCAACTGAAAATATATTACTAGTAACAAAGGCAGCATTTCATGAATGGCGAAAGAATATTGACATTAAGTTGCATCAAGATAACAATAATTCTAATATTTAGATTACAAGAAAGCGATATGTACAGAGCTATAAAACACACAGCCACCAATATTCAAAGAAACTAGAGGGAAATGGTAATGTGTTACAGCATACATATTGTCCCACTATGAATAAAGATCCAGCATAAATACACATGGATGATGAGGAGTTATATTTGGAGACTGATGGGAATACACCAAAAGAAAAAACAAATATATTTGAAGTTTTGGTTCATGAAATTGGTCTTACACAATGTTTAGAACACACAGATGTTGATGGAGCAATAATTTATCCATACTATAATGGTTCATATTCAGAATTATGTCAGGGTGATATCTATACTAGTCAAAACATCTATGGTAAAAAAAACTGCTAACAACACAACAACTTTACCGAAAAGAATTGCAATTGTTTCATCTGAACCAGCTGAATCTTTATAACAAATTAAGAAGTTCGATCACTTATTATTTTTGAATGAAATTTTATATATTTTTTATGGAAAGTAGGTGTGGATGAGATGACAGTTAACAACTAATTCTTTAAATTTTTATTTAATATTAGAGCCCGGCTCACAGAATAGCAACTCGAGTGAGGCTCACTGTACTACGCACGAACGATGGTGTCGTAGCGATGAAGCTCAAAGTGCGACTGGGCTGTGTGCTTGCCGCCGGCCGTCCTATATGATGGCAGCAGAGTGCGCTCGTCGTACGCAGCCACTGGTGGTGTGGCTCTGCCAGAGCGCTCAATTGGGTCTGCCAGATCCCGTTCGACGGCAGTCGGCGTCTAACTGAAACGTGCAGTTCCGTTAATCAATTCTCGAGACACGTGGGGTGATATCGATACGTGATACTACATCCAGCATCACACGGATTCGATGTTTTAAAACATAATACACTACCACAAATGAAAATTGGTCATTCGCTACAGTATGTGTCTAAAAGTAAAACATAAGGTATAATCCAATCTGTGACCATAATGGTGTATAAGCTACTTACAGAAAAACTTTTGGCATCACAAAGTAAATAAAAGAAAACGTTGTAAGAAACGTGAATAATGCAATAGTAACCGCTTGATTAAAAGTCTTGATGGTCGATGCACATTCAAGAGAAAGTGTACCCGGCGGAGCCTTGAGGCCCTTCTGTGGAATGTTTTGTATTCTTGTGGCGGTGCCCACGCAAGGATGCGCACAATCGATCCCAACGGTGGCACCATGTCAACTTGCGACGCTGTTCGCACAAGTAAGTTACTACATACATCGAAATACGTATGAAAGCTAAACTATCTTTCCGCCTCATTCTTGGCCTTTATCCTGTATGTTTAAGGGTTCGGAATGTTAGTTATAGTATTTGGCAATGTTAGCCGTAGGGGGTGGCTGGATGTTCTACCTGTCATAACCTCATTCCCCCCAGGACGGAATTTGTGTTCCCTATCTCTCTACATCTAGAGTTACCACATTTGAAAGTATTCGAACTTACTATAAATGTTCTAGAATGATGTAACTGAGGCGGGACGTTGGTACCAGGTATTCATCTAGTCAGACTTGAGAAATCTCTGAACACCACTTCCAGGCTGAACGGTACACCATACCTCTTTCTTAACACGGCGGGCGGATTCAACTCGGGGCTGGCGCACCTCCCAGAATCCCTGCACCGACGTGCAAATGCGCACAGGTATCTATGCGGGTCGCTTTTTAAAATCACTCTGTTCATTAAGCAATAACTCAGGTGCCGTTTTCTGTTCGTAAATCTGCATTTCTTTTATTGAGATTAACAGTTACCCCTTTTTTCCTGTATGCAATACGTCTTGCATATTTTCTGCTACATTTTTTTTCTTTAGGAAATTGGTACCGAATGCGCTTTTATTCTGGGTGACCGCGTGCTCTCTCAAGACAATCTCAAAATTCCTCCCCATCAGTCCAATGTACGAACCTTAACACTTCTGGCATTTGATCTTGTAGACCCTGGGCCCCTTAAAGTTATTGGTACTGCCAACATTGTGGCATAGCCGAGACCAAATTTTGCTTTTTGTCTGAGATCAACGCTAAAGTTCGTTTTCCTGAAAGCTTGTGCTAATCTATCTGGCAGTGCACAGAACCCTTAACATCTTGACTGCTTATCTCCTCGTCACGTATTTTTTGACTTTCGTTTGTTAAGTATGTTACATCACAGACAATTTTCAGCTCTTCTGTGTCATCGTTTCGGTTCAGTAGCAGACTTTACGTCCTCTTTAATTATGGCTGTAAAATTCGTCCTTTATACATTTTAGGATAACAAGATACAGTAAGTACGATATGGCTGATGGCTCTAACATACCATTTGGAGTATTCTATTATAAGTATCAACGCATTGTCTCAGTATCTGTCGCTTCCTGAATATGTTAATTTTGTGTCTTCCATATACACTCCTGGAAATGGAAAAAAGAACACATTGACACCGGTGTGTCAGACCCACCATACTTGCTCCGGACACTGCGAGAGGGCTGTACAAGCAATGATCACACGCACGGCACAGCGGACACACCAGGAACCGCGGTGTTGGCCGTCGAATGGCGCTAGCTGCGCAGCATTTGTGCACCGCCGCCGTTAGTGTCAGCCAGTTTGCCGTGGCATACGGAGCTCCATCGCAGTCTTTAACACTGGTAGCATGCCGCGACAGCGTGGACGTGAACCGTATATGCAGTTGACGGACTTCGAGCGAGGGCGTATAGTGGGCATGCGGGAGGCCGGGTGGACGTACCGCCGAATTGCTCAACACGTGGGGCGTGAGGTCTCCACAGTACATCGATGTTGTCGCCAGTGGTCGGCGGAAGGTGCACGTGCCCGTCGACCTGGGACCGGACCGCAGCGACGCACGGATGCACGCCAAGACCGTAGGATCCTACGCAGTGCCGTAGGGGACCGCACCGCCACTTCCCAGCAAATTAGGGACACTGTTGCTCCTGGGGTATCGGCGAGGACCATTCGCAACCGTCTCCATGAAGCTGGGCTATGGTTCCGCACACCGTTAGGCCGTCTTCCGCTCACGCCCCAACATCGTGCAGCCCGCCTCCAGTGGTGTCGCGACAGGCGTGAATGGAGGGACGAATGGAGACGTGTCGTGTTCAGCGATGAGAGTCGCTTCTGCCTTGGTGCCAATGATGGTCGTATGCGTGTTTGGCGCCGTGCAGGTGAGCGCCACAATCAGGACTGCATACGACCGAGGCACACAGGGCCAACACCAGGCATCATGGTGTGGGGAGCGATCTCCTACACTGGCCGTACACCACTGGGGATCGTCGAGGGGACACTGAATAGTGCACGGTACATCCAAACCGTCATCGAACCCATCGTTCTACCATTCCTAGACCGGCAAGGGAACTTGCTGTTCCAACAGGACAATGCACGTCCGCATGTATCCCGTGCCACCCAACGTGTTCTAGAAGGTGTAAGTCAACTACTCTGGCCAGCAAGATCTCCGGATCTGTCCCCCATTGAGCATGTTTGGGACTGGATGAAGCGTCGTCTCACGCGGTCTGCACGTCCAGCACGAACGCTGGTCCAACTGAGGCGCCAGGTGGAAATGGCATGGCAAGCCGTTCCACAGGACTACATCCAGCATCTCTACGATCGTCTCCATGGGAGAATAGCAGCCTGCATTGCTGGGAAAGGTGGATATACACTGTACTAGTGCCGACATTGTGCATGCTCTGTTGCGTGTGTCTATGTGCCTGTGGTTCTGTCAGTGTGATCATGTGATGTATCTGACCCCAGGAATGTGTCAATAAAGTTTCCCCTTCCTGGGACAATGAAATCACGGTGTTCTTATTTCAATTTCCAGGAGTGTACATGTAGATCGGCAAAGGCAGGAAAAGCGTTTCTGAGGAAAAGAAATTTGTTAAAATACAAGCGTTAGGAAGTTTTTACTGAAAGTATTTGTTTGGAGTGTTGCCATGTGTTTAAATGAAACATGGACGATAAACAGTTTAGAGAAGTAGAGAATACAAGCTTCTGAAATTTGGTGCTACGGAAGAATGTTGAAGATTAGATGGATAGATCACGTAGCTGATGAGGACATAATGAATAGAACTAAGGAGGAAAGAAATTTGTGGAGCAACCTGACTAGATGTATCCTGCCCACCCGTCTAACATAAGGTGCCAAAGAAGCTGTTTACTCGGCTCGCCAGATTTCTATAAATATTCATGCCTTTATATAGATTTCCACTCTCTCTCTCTCTCTCTCTCTCTCTCTCTCTCTCTCTCTCTCTATATATATATATATATATATATATATATATATATATATAAGGTGTAAATGTCTTTTATTGTAGTCGAGTGTCACATTATAGTCTACAGAGAATGTGACACTGAACTACAGCGAAAGATATTTCAAAACTTTTACTATCGCAGAATTTTTGGTTCAGTATGTGCTTGTAACTGACATAAGTTAAACGAAACAAAATGTAGTGTAGTTCTGTCATCATTATTTGTGGGAGTATCACCACGCAAAACAAGTAACAAAATCTGCGTTTATTTGACTTTTATTTATATTTGGAGAGACTTGTGTATCACAACCACTGCCGAGGCTTCGCAGTTGTTACTTGTTTTGCGTGGTGATACTCCCACAAATAATGATGGCAGCACTAAACTACATTTTGTTTCGGTTAACTTATGTCAGTTACAAGCACATACTGAACCAAAAATCCTGCGATAGTAAAAGTTTTGAAATACCTTTCGCTGTAGTTCAGTGTCACATTATCTGTAGACTATAATGTGACACTCGACTACAATAAAAGACATTTACACCTTTATCTCCTTTTTTGATTGTGTAGTTATATCAGAGCATGTTTGGTGCCTCGGACTAACACAGTATTAATCTAACAGTAAGTCTCATTTCAACTGCTTCCGGCAAATACTGGAATTCAAATAGAAAGACTATTTTTTGGGGGGTCCTAAGTAATGTTAATTTGCCCTATAAAATTTATTTTCACCGTGCCAGTATTATTAGTGGCAGTATCACAAACAAACGAAATCGTCTTTACAGTGGTTTGTCATAAAAGGCTTTCTGTAAACAAAAGGAGACAAACTCAGGCCGTGATTGCGACTTTCGCGTTGGATGTCTCATGGTTTCATGTTCCGTAGGTTGCGGATGTGCTTTTAACAGGTGGCTAGCTGGAGAGCACGACACTCGTGTAAATAAATAGAAAAAAAGAAGAAATCACTTTGTGCTAAAACACTGAAAGCTTACTCGAGCTCTATTAAGAGATACCAGGTAAGAGGCGCAGTGCAAATATGGGAGACTGGAAGCCGTCGATAACAGCAGCGCCGAGAGGGCAGCTGATGCTCTATCTCTCATCTCCAGATTGCCCCAAGAGTAGAGCTCCGCTCACCCCGACGTGACACGCTCTCTTATTTACGTTTTGTTCGACCTTTCAAATAAACACATTTCTATAAGGCATATTCATAAAATAAGAGCCGTTCTGTGTTTAAGTACCGGAGTTGGAAAAATAGTTTATTGACGCTTTTAATTTCATGTAAAGTTGCTTCACTTTTCTACGTACTTGCCGTCCTTTTGTAATGGTATACGAGCTCCTTCAAATCCTCAGCATAGACGTTCCCGCTTCAGTCTGGAACCGCGCGACCGCTGCGGTCGCAGGTTCGAATCCTGGCTCGGGCATGGGTGCGTGTGATGTCCTTACGTTAGTTAGGTATAAGTAGTTCTAAGTTCTAGGGGACTGATGACCTCAGATGTTAAGTCCCATAGTGCTCATAGCCAATCCATAGCCGTTTCCCGCCTGAAAACTGAACCAGGTGACAATATTTGTCTTTTCTGTTTTGTCAGTGGATGAATACCGCCACTGAATTGACTATGTTGGTGTATAACACCCACATCTCGTCGGTCGTAGCAATACGGCAGACAAATTATTTCCGTCTTGTTGACTGCTGTCGAAAAACGCTTGTCGATTGTCATTATTTGCTCCTTTTCATGGTCTGCAAATATATGCAGTATCAACTTTGACCGCAGTTTGCGATATTCGGAGATCTCCGTGGCATAGGGCTGCTCCAAGAATGATAACGTTCATCAGCTAGAGCACTAATCATCACTCATCGATCAGATCATAGGTTTTAGTAATTATTGAACCTTTTCATTTTTCTGTTTACTGTGGCAGACTAACTGTTCGCCATCATGAACACTCATAGGGCCACATTTCAGGTCTTGGCATTATTGTCTAAGCCTCCGTTCACCCGTTACTGAAGGCACACCTCCCGATGTTGTGAATTGTATATCGCTTGTCACACGAAAATGGAGTTGCAACACTCACTTCATCTGTGATTGAAGCAACGAATTTCGAAGCCATTCACGTCTTTTTTATTTATTTATTCACAGTCGGACGACTACTGAACCAAAACAATTTCTGCAGCTTCATGAAAAATCCGCGAATGGTGCCTAATTCATGAAAATTTGGTGCTAAGTTGCTAACACTTTAATATTAAAAGATGTAGCATAATTTCGAATCCACCTTACTTAATTTCCTACCTTCTCTGAAATATTATAGTACTCGCACCAGTTCAGTGCAGCCCATTCATTCCGAAATGTAGAATAGTAACGGAAGACGAATGATTTATATTGCATGTAAATAAGTTATACACAACTGCAACCAGTCACTTTTTTTCAATAATAATGCTATATTACATGAACCGGTTTTCGAACCCTTTCAGGTTCATCTTCAGATGATTTCGGGAGGATCCGGGAAGTTACATAATTACTGGTAGTAGCACAATGCTGGGTGCTGGTTTGCGACAGTATAGGCGGCTTTTTTCGTATCTGTCTGCCACCATTTTGATGTCCAGAATACTTTCACACGAACTATATTAGTTTACACTTTGACAGTGACACTTTACCAGCATCCAGCATGCGCTTTACAACTGTTGCTTGCCGGATATACCATAATGGGCACTCTGAAAGTCGCGAATGAAATTGTGGAGCGATGTAATAAGTATGAATTGCCACTTTATATGTGATTCACAGATTTAGAAAAGTTTGAATCAAAGTTGTAACGACTGCTCCATCAGAACGAGGTACTGGTTCAGCATATGTTCGTGTTTATCAATATTTGAACAAAACACCCACGAATGCAAAACATTAATCTGTTACATACCGTATAGATATCACATTACAGTATGGAGTTCAGGGGGAAGAATTCTGAGAGTTAGTGTTAAGAATGATAGTGATGCACGAAAATTATGTTTAGAGTGTAATGCTGTTGTTGTTTTTGTTGTTGTTGTGGTCCTCAGTTCGAAGAATGGTTTGATGTAGCTGTCCATGCTACTCTATCCTGTGCAAACCTCTGCATCTCTGGATAACCACTGCAACTTACACCCCTGTGAATCTGCTCACTGTATTTATCTCTTGGTCTCCCTCCGCAATTTTTACCTCCTATACTTCCCTCCAATACTAAATTCGTGATCCCTTGATGTCCCATAAAGTGTCCTACCAATCAATCCCTTCTTTTTGTTCCGACGTAACGACAAGCGCCGGCAAGACGATTAAGAACGGAAGAGCAGAGAAGGCTGTGAGACACCATGACTGGAGCGGCACCTATACGAAGAGAAAATAAGCGCTTCGCCGCGTAGCAACGGCCGTAGTGGAAGACGAGCCGTCATATATACGCTCCCCGCAGTAACTTAAGAATGGTCCAAATGGCTCTCAGCACTTTGGGACTTAACATCTGAGGTCATCATTCCTCTAGACTTTCGACTACTTCAACCTAACTAACCTAAGGACATCACACATATCCATGCCCGAGGCAGGATTCGAACCTGCGACCGTAGCAGCAGCGCGGTTCCGTACTGAAGCGCCTAGAACCGCTCGGCCACATAGCCGATGGTCGTAGACTATAATTCGTATTTGGCATAGTATAGTCACGATTCAGTTGTGCCGTTGCGAACAGCGATGTGATCAGTGGTTAAGACACTGTTTGGCTGTATTTCACTTAAACCGTTCACCTCGTAAGGTCGTGTTTGTACAAGTGATAATTGCCTTACAAATTCATATTACGGGCTCAGACACTTGCAATCCATACCTCATGAGCAAAGGTGCCTCAACCAAAGATAAGCTAAATATATCCCGCTATCCTATAACAACACTCGATTTCCAGCGCACAGATTGAAAGCATGTTGCTGATTTGCTTCTAACAGAAATAATTTCTGTAATAGTAAGTTTACATTTTGGGCTAAAAGTTCCTTATAAAATCCTTGATGGAATGAACACTTCTATTGTAGTGACAATGCGTTTCCCAAATAAGACATTGATGCATTTTCTAAAACACTGAAACTGAATTATATGAACCACTCTCTGGTGGTCCTCTGTTGGCCCTCTGCCAGTGGTCTGCCAGCTGCCTCTTGGCCTTCTGCAGCCCTCTGTCGCCAATCTGCTGCCCCTCTGCTGCCCTTTTGTAACGCCTCTTCGCCTTCTCTCTTCCACTACCCTCTCCCCTTACCAACGTCCCTCCGCTTCTCTTCTCCCAACTCCCACCCCCACACCTCCTTTCCCCCACCACTCTCCCACTATCCCTCTCCTCCTTCCCCTCATGCCACAAGTCTCCACTTGTCTACTTACCTTCCCTGCTCTCTTCTCTGTCAGCTTCCCTTTCTCAAACCTACCCTCTCATCCTATTCCCCCAACTCACCCTCTCTCCACGATGTCTCTCACATATCCTCCCTGCCCCCTCTCTCTCCACATAGCCTCCATCTCTCTAACTCCACAGGTGCATTTACTTTGCACCTCAACCTACTCCACTTCTCTCCCTGTGCCTTCTCCTTCTCTCCACTCCCTCCCCTCTGTGATTGTCTCCCATCTCTCCATGACCCTCCCTCTCTCTCCACTCCCCTTCTGTCTCCCCTTATGTCACTCCCCCTGCCTCCCAAACTTCCTCTGTCTCCCCCTCCTCCCCTACCTGCTCTGACCATGTGCTTCCTGCGTGTCTCATCATTTTATCTGCCTCCCATCTGCTTCCCTCTGTCTCCTCTCTTCTCTCTGTTCCTCCCCTCCAATCTGACTCACCTTTTCCTCTTCTTTCTCTCCCCCAACACCTCTGTCTGCCCCCATCACCTTTGTCACCCCCCAGTACCTCTGTCTGGCGCCAACATCTCGTCTTTCCACCAATGTCTCTGTCTCTCCCGCCATACCCCTGCCTCTCTACTGCACAGCACTGTCTTCCCACGACCTTGCTGCCATACGTCTGGCTCCTCCCACAGCCCTTGTTCTCCCTCTCCCTCACCTCTCTATGTCCGTCTTCACCTGCCCCTCTCTCACTGTAACTTCCTGCACCCTCTCTCTTTCCTTTTCCTCGTTACCACTTTCTATTTCCATTTGCACCCACCTTACATCCATTTCCTCTTCCCTCCCTCTCTTTGACTTTGAGCATTGTTCATTGTTACTGCACGTTTGTAGTCTGTATCACCATTCTACTAATCAGAAGTCGATAAACCATAGAACAACTACCCTATTATATATATATATATATATATATATATATATATATATATATATATATATATATAGGGACAAATGTTGCAGGGGGCAATGGGGGCCGTAGTATGACATTGGTTATTTGCTGCTAGGTGGGCTTGCGTCAGAGATATGAAGGTCAACTTTGTTTTCTTAAATGGGATGCTACAGTTTGGTACTTATTTTCTGATAGCGGCTATCAAGACGAAGCTAATGATATGTAACAATAAGATCATTGAAGGTCAACGAAGGACAGAAAGGTGGCATGAATGTCTGGTTTACAGAAGGTGTTCGAAGTGGTGACAATTGCTATCAATACGGTGCTGCAGTCTTCTTATCATGGATTGAGTGGTATTCCTTATCACTTCAGCACTTATCGAAGCACGTTCTCTGACAAATCTCTCTCGTATATCGTGCAGATAGTAAATATTCGCTAAATACGGTGTACCGATCTTACGTACCATTGACATGTAAACACGATTCGACGGTTTCGCAATACAACACTAACAAGAATAGTAAGACTAGTATCGTCGAATCAAGCGAATGTGAATGATGTGTTCGTTCGAACAACAAGTCGATATGTTTCTCATTTGCGGAGCATCCCAACGAAATTCAGTGAGAACTAGAGACTTATACACTGAAAGAAATTCTCATAGTACTCACCCTACACGTCGTACATTTAAATATGTTTATGAGAAACTGAGAACAATTGGATCTTTAAAGCATCGGAAACATATCCGGCAAAGGAAAGTTACTAACGAAGAAACGGAAATTGGTACTCTTGCCACTGTGGTTCGAAATCCTGGTGTTAGTTCACGTCAAATCGCTAGAGAATCTGGCATGAGCCAAAGTAGTGTTGTTCGTGTTCTACATCGCCATAAATATCATCCTTACCATATCAGTCTCCATCAAGAAATAACTGGTACGGATTGTGATTTTATTTACTGACGAGTCTACATTCACGAAGCATGGAAATGTTAATTTGTATAAGATGCATTATTGGGCAACTGAAAATCCATGTTGATTGCGGCAAGTTGCACACCAAAAACCGTGATCGGTGAATGTATAGTGTATTATTCTGGAGGACCGAATTATAGACCCCTATTTCGTCGAAAGAAATCTTAATGGTAGGAAGTACACCACATTCCTGCAAGAAATATTAGGTCTGTTATTGGAAGAGATACCTTCAGGAACCAGGAACAGAATGTAGTATCAATACGATGGGTGTTCGGCACTTTTTCGCTGATGGCTAGAAATGAGTTGCAGAGGCAATTCCCAAATCGTTGCATTGGACACCGAGGAGATGTGTCGTGGCTGGCTCGTTCGCCAGACTTGACGCCTCTGGATTTTTTCTTGTGGGGATTCGTAAAAGACGTTCCAATTACACCTGAAGATATGCGAGAGAGAGTTGTCAGAGCATGTGCTTCGATAAGCGCCGACGTGATAAAGAACACCACTCAGTCCATGATAAGAAGATTGCAGCACTGCACTGATACCAATGGTTATAACTTCGAACACGTTCTGTAAATGGACGCTCATTGCAGCTTTGTGACCTTCGTTGACCTTCAAAGACTTTAGTGTTAGACATCATTGGATTCGTCTCGATAGCCGCTATCAGTAAATAAGTACCAGACTATAGCATCCCATTTACAAAAACGAAGCTGACCCTCATATCTCTGACGCGTCCCCACCTAGCAACAAAAAACCAACGTCGCGTTATGTCCCCAAATGCACATGCAACTTTTGTCCCAGAAACTTTTCAGCTCCTATCATACTTTCGGAGTTATTCTTGGTGGAAATCGTTAGTGACTCACCCTGTATATACATACACTATGCCAGTCTGAACGACCATTAGTACTATGTAAAATTTCTCCCGGCCATCGGGCTACTGTCACGCTTGAGAACCCCACAAATCTGGATATTATGTAAATGGGGAAGGGTTTAACATGGTGCCACACTGAAAACTGTTGATCTGTCTTTGGTAATTACCAATTTCCTATAAGTATTATAAAATCATTTATATATAATGTGTATTAAAACTGGTATGTAAGAACATGAGCACATTCGAATGCCACATTGTCAAAATATCAAAGGAATCGGTGACTAACTTTCAGAGACTTATGAATGTGTATAAACGAACAGTTATATTTTTATTTGTATAGATATCTACACAAAAAACTTGTGGAAAAGTTTATATGACGATAGCACGGTTAGATGGTTATACAGTCATTATCGTTGTGACCTGTTATACATAAATTGTTATAAATATAAATAGTTTTCGGCGCACTAATGTGTGTTTATTGGCATAATATACATTCTGACGTATCACATGTAGTTCTGTTTCGGATGAGAAATGTTTAGTTAAATCAGTACAGTTTGTTGTAGGAACTACAGAATGTCACAACGGACGTCAGTGTCCCCGAAGAGCCGTTCATTTTTTTTTTTTTTTATGTACGTTGTATGCGGGTCCCGTTGGGGTGGTTCTATGCTATTTCCTTCTAAGAACAGACAGTTCGCAGATTGTCAACGCCTGGGCAGTAGTTTGAAAACGTTGCAACGCTGTTAATAATACGTATGTCAAATTATATCGCGATGGATGCAAATACACTCCTGGAAATTGAAATAAGAACACCGTGAATTCATTGTCCCAGGAAGGGGAAACTTTATTGACACATTCCTGGGGTCAGATACATCACATGATCACACTGACAGAACCACAGGCACATAGACACAGGCAACAGAGCATGCACAATGTCGGCACTAGTACAGTGTATATCCACCTTTCGCAGCAATGCAGGCTGCTATTCTCCCATGGAGACGATCGTAGAGATGCTGGATGTAGTCCTATGAAACGGCTTGCCATGCCATTTCCACCTGGCGCCTCAGTTGGACCAGCGTTCGTGCTGGACGTGCAGACCGCGTGAGACGACGCTTCATCCAGTCCCAAACATGCTCAATGGGGGACAGATCCGGAGATCTTGCTGGCCAGAGTAGTTGACTTACACCTTCTAGAGCACGTTGGGTGGCACGGGATACATGCGGACGTGCATTGTCCTGTTGGAACAGCAAGTTCCCTTGCCGGTCTAGGAATGGTAGAACGATGGGTTCGATGACGGTTTGGATGTACCGTGCACTATTCAGTGTCCCCTCGACGATCACCAGTGGTGTACGGCCAGTGTAGGAGATCGCTCCCCACACCATGATGCCGGGTGTTGGCCCTGTGTGCCTCGGTCGTATGCAGTCCTGATTGTGGCGCTCACCTGCACGGCGCCAAACACGCATACGACCATCATTGGCACCAAGGCAGAAGCGACTCTCATCGCTGAACACGACACGTCTCCATTCGTCCCTCCATTCACGCCTGTCGCGACACCACTGGAGGCGGGCTGCACGATGTTGGGGCGTGAGCGGAAGACGGCCTAACGGTGTGCGGGACCGTAGCCCAGCTTCATGGAGACGGTTGCGAATGGTCCTCGCCGATACCCCAGGAGCAACAGTGTCCCTAATTTGCTGGGAAGTGGCGGTGCGGTCCCCTACGGCACTGCGTAGGATCCTACGGTCTTGGCGTGCATCCGTGCGTCGCTGCGGTCCGGTCCCAGGTCGACGGGCACGTGCACCTTCCGCCGACCACTGGCGACAACATCGATGTACTGTGGAGACCTCACGCCCCACGTGTTGAGCAATTCGGCGGTACGTCCACCCGGCCTCCCGCATGCCCACTATACGCCCTCGCTCAAAGTCCGTCTACTGCACATACGGTTCACGTCCACGCTGTCGCGGCATGCTACCAGTGTTAAAGACTGCGATGGAGCTCCGTATGCCACGGTAAACTGGCTGACACTGACGGCGGCGGTGCACAAATGCTGCGCAGCTAGCGCCATTCGACGGCCAACACCGCGGTTCCTGGTGTGTCCGCTGTGGCGTGCGTGTGGTCATTGCTTGTACAGCCCTCTCGCAGTGTCCGGAGCAAGTATGGTGGGTCTGACACACCGGTGTCAATGTGTTCTTTTTTCCATTTCCAGGAGTGTATTAAAGACGAAGGAGAAAATTTTTTTCAGCTTCAAAAAAGGATACTCCTACACCTAACTCTGGATGACTGAATTTTGAGCATAATCGCAGAGCGTTACTGCAACATTGCGCAAAAGCAGCCCGTTCTAGTCAAGTAGCCTGCCGCTCTGCTTTTCGAAACTTTTTCTCGCTGACAAGCCCCACAAAATAATGAACGGAAGAAAGTTAGTCACTTACCACGTTTTCGCTGCCCATTTAGTGAAACTGCAGTATTAGGCATGACATTTCAATTTATTACTTGTTTACCACCAACTGTATTCATCATATATTTTACACACAGTATAAAAATATACCACCCAATATATTAACAGAACTATATCATTAGATGACACATTGTTCAAGAGAAATGATGTCATAGAGACTGAGATGCGTGAAATCGAATCTGCAGAACGAAATTATCTACAGATACAGGTGAAATATGTATGAAACATGTCAAAAGTGTGTGACATGTACGTACTCTGACGAAGCCTAGGGTGAAGAGCTCCTTGATTTCAACCATGCGTGGTTCACATGTTACTCTCAGGAAAGAAATACTTAGTGGCAAGAGTCAACAACGTCCTGCTAGGCTTGTGGTGATAACGTGGAGAGAGAAGGAGACAGGAAGTTATGGACGACAGAGGGGGTGTAAGACATGAACACAGATATGAAGGAGGAAGAAATGGACCCAACAAGGTGTAGGGGGAGATGGGCAGCGAGAGGGAGAAGGTGTAGACGGTCATAGAGACGAAGGGGAAACAGGGCAGACAGATAGGCACGAGTTGATAAAGGGAGTGAGGAGGGAACAGAGGGGCAGGACTCAGAGGGGGGTGGAGGAGGTGGTTAGAGTGGGGAGGAGGAGATGCACAGAGAGAGAAGGAGTAGCACATAGACAGGAGAGGTAGGCAGCAGGAGATCGGCTGAGAGTGGGGGTAGGAAATGTGGACGGAGACAAGTGTGGGCTGGCAGAATTGGAATAAATACATACCTGGGCAACGCTGGGTAACCAGCTAGTTTCCTATAAAAAACGTGTAACTACTCAAGATACACCAATGTTGTGAATTAATGGCAGCATACACTCGCTGCTCTTACGCAAAAAGTAACAATGTGCACTGCATTTATCGAGTTCAATGTGTTAAGGTTCAAAAATGGCTCTGACCGCTATGGACTTAACTTCTGAGGTCATCAGTCCCCTAGAACTTAGAACTATTTAAACCTAACTAACCTAAGGACATCACACACATCCATGCCCGAGGCAGGATTCGAACCTGCCAGCGTAGCAGTCGCGCGGTTCCCGACTGTAGCGCCTAGAACCGCTCACCTACCCCGGCCAGCAATGTGTTAAGGTTTTAAACTAGAAACCGAAGACGGTATTCATTGTTACATATGTTATTGTTGTGGTCTTCAATCCAGAGATTGGTTTGATGCAGCTTTCCATGCTATCCTGTGCAAGCTTCTTCATCTCCCAGTCCCTACTGCAACCTACATCCTTCTGAATCTGCTTAGTGTATTCATCTCTTGGTCTCCCTATGTGATTTTTATCCTCCACACTGCCCTCCAATACTAAATTGGTGATCCCTTGATGCCACAGAATATGTCCTACCAATAGACCCCTTATTCTAGTCAAGTTGTGCCACAAATTTCTCTTCTCCCCAATTCTATTCAATATCTCCTCATTAGTTATGTGGTCTACCCATCTAATCTTCAGCAGTCTTCTGTATCACCATATTTCTAAAGCTTCTATTCTCTTCTTGTCCAAACTATTTATCGTCCATGTTTCACTTCCATACATGGCTACACTCGATACAAATACTTTCAGAAACGACTTCCTGACACTTAAATCTATACTCGATGTTAACACATTTCTCTTCTTCAGAAACGCTTTCCTTGCCATTGGCAGTCTACATTTTACATCCTCTCTACTTCTACCATCATCATCTGTTTTGCTCTCCAAACAGCAAAACTCATCTACTGCTTTAAGTGTCTTATTTCCTAATCTAATTCCGTCAGTCTAGTACCTCCCGCCGCGGAAGTCGAACACGCGCCAGAACAATTGGACGTGGCCAGCCCATAGAGGGTTCCACGTCCGCGGCGCCTCTTCCGCTCAGTGCTCTTGAGCAGCGAGGGCGCCATCGCTATAACACGTGCAGACAGTGGCCAATAGCCGCTCCCTCCGGTTTCCTATATAGGGACCCGCTCTGCCCTAGTGTAGCAACCCCTCCCGGATGATGAGCTTCGCCCTGACATCTACCCTTCCTACCAACTCTAACCCCCTCTTCCTGCCTCCTCCTCAGGACTCCCTCTCCTCCCCCTCCCTCCTTCTGAGTGGCTTTCCCCTCCTACTCCCCCTCCATCTCTTGTGCCTCCTTTCAGTGTCTCTGCGCTCCCTCCTGCCCTGTCTTCCCTTTTTCTCTCCCGCACCACGTGTCTCCTGCCTCTTCGTGAACCCACAGTTGCCCCTCCTCTCTTCATCCCGCTGCTTCCCCAGCTGCCCCATGCTCTCCCCTCCTTTTCCATCCTCTCTGGCCTTTCCCTTGGCAGGTCCCACCTGGTAGTTTTACTCTTCGTCGTGTGTGCTCTGTGTGGGTTTTAAGTGTGTTGTTTCAGAGTGTTTTTAATACTGTGACCAACTTTTAACCTGTGCATGCGCATTCAGTGTCTTCTCTGTGTTTCAAGAATCGCCAACTGTGTTTTTTAACTTTCTGGTGACTTTTAACTGTCCCCCATGAACGTCTACATGTCAATGTATTTTTACCTCCATTTTCTCCCCTTACTCTGTTTTATGTTCCCCTTTTTTATCTCATTACGTATGTATCATTTTATTCTTTTTTAGTTGTCGTGTCACTCGGCTGAAGAGCGGCGGATTGTGCCACTGACAGCCCTCCCCTGCCCATATGGGGCAGGGGAATGAAATCACAATAAAGAAAATAAAAAAAACCTAGTGCAGCCAGTCTGGTACTCACTCAGGATTGCTTTTCTGTCTCGGTGGTACTGCGTTCTGGTCGTTGCTCGTTGTTGACATTTGCCTGGCTCTGGTCCGAGTGGATTTACTGTTGGTGTTTGCTGTTGTGGTTTCTACAAGCCTCCGTTGTTTACCTCTTCCTTGTTGTGTCTGTCATAGTTGGTCATTGTCGGTTGTCATTGGTCTGTCGTCCGACTCGTCCTTGTGTTTACCCGGTGGTGCGTGCTACACCGCCGGCGGCTTCCCCCGCCTCGCGGCTCCGATCCACGTTCCCACAGTTGTTTCTGGTTACTACAGTTAGTATCACCTGACTTATTTTGACTACATTCCATTTTCCTCGTTTTGCTTTTGTTCATGTTCACCTTATATCCTCCTTTCAAGATACTGTCCATTCCGTTCAACTGCTCTTCCAGGTCCTTTGCTATCTCTGGCACTATTACAATGTCATCTGCGAACCTCAAAGTTTTATTTCTTCTTCATGGATCTTAATTCCTACTCCGAATTTTTCTTTTGTTTCCTTTACTGCTTGCTCAATATACAGATTGAATGACATTGGGGATAGGCTACAACCCTGTCTTACTCCCTTCTCAACCACTGCTTCCCTTTCATGCCCCTCGATTCTTATAACTGCCATCTAATTTCTGTACAAATTGTAAGTAGCCTTTCGCTCCATGTATTTTACCCCTGCCACCTTCAGTATTTGAAAGAGAGTATCCCAGTCAACATTGTGAAAAGCTTTTTCTAAGTCTACAAATGCCAGAAATGTAGGTTTGCCTTTCCTTAACCTTTCTTATAAGATCAGTCATAGGGTCAGTATTGTCTCACGTGTGCCAACATTTCTACGTTACCCAAACTGATCTACCCCTAGGTCGGCTTCTACCAGTTTTTCCATTCGTCTGTAAAGAATTCGCGTTAGTATTTTGCAGCTGTGGCTTATTTAACTGATAGTTCGGTAATTTTCACATATGTCAGCACCTGCTTTCTTTGGGATTGGAATTATTATAATCTTCTTGAAGTCTGAAGGTATTTCGCCTGTTTCATACATCGTGCTCACCAGATGGTAGAGTTTTGTCAGGACTGGCTCTCCCAAGGCTGTCAGTAGTTCTAATGGAATGTTGTCTACTCCCAGGGCCTTGTTTCGACTTCGGTCTTTCAGTGCTCTGTCAAACCCTTCACGCAGTATCATATCTCCCATTTCAACTTCATCTACGTCCTCTTCCATTTCCATAATATTGTCCTGAAGTACATCGCCCTTGTACAGACCCTCTATATACTCCCTCCCCCCTACTGCTTTCCCTTCTTTGCTTAGAACTGGGTTTCCATCTGAGCTCTTGTTATTCATACAAGTGGTTCTCTTTTCCCCAAAGGTCTCTTTAATTTTCCTGTAGGCAGTATCTATCGTACCCCTAGTGAGATCAGCCCTTACATCCTTACATTTGTCCTCCAGACATCCCTGCTTAGCCATTTTGCACTTCCTGTCGATCTCATTTTTGAGACGTTTGTATTCCTTTTGCCTGCTTCAATTACTGCATTTTTATATTTTCTCCTTTCATCAATTAAATTCAGTATATCTTCTGTTACCCAAGGATTTCTACTAGCCCTCATCCTTTTCCCGGCTTTATGCTCTGCTGCATTCACTATTTCATCCCTCAAACCTACCCATTCTTCTTCTTCCTCGCTTCCATCCTAATTTTTTCATCCTTGCTCGAGTGTGCCTTTTTACCACTTGTCTATCATCACACTATCACACAGAAAAATTTCTCTGTGCAAAAGTAGAAAGGAGAGAGTTTCGCTTATTTCGTCCTTCACAGTACCTGTTCCCTTGTTTGTCGCGTCTCAATCCTGCGGTGGTTGGGAGTGGGGTGGGGGAATATAATTTAGTTTGGAACTCCCAATAAACTTCCTCCCCTCGCACCTGTCATGGCCTATCGGTCTCCGCGTTAAGTTAATTTACAAAAACGCACACCATAATCCTTCGAAAGTCACTCCTGGAGTAGAGGAAAAAGTTAATTAAGATAGTATCCACAGGAATGAATGAAATAAAACATTGAGCTTGGCCCATCTTTTCTCAAGAGCTTTAATGCAGTCTTGTCAGGATAAAATTTATCGTGGCAGACTCAATAACGGCTCAGTAAACATGATGCACAAGTGACGCATTAAATAGAGTTACATAAAACAAACCAACAGGCACGTTTCAGTACACTCTCTACATACTGTTCTGTCGGAGGACTATATGGCTGCAGACAGATGAATCCGAGAGCTCGGTTATTGGCTAGCTTAGGCACAGGCACTTGCGACGCGTACAGCATTACTACTCGAGGCCATATTTGTATATTAGCCAGAACGGCGCATGCCAGAAAGTGGTTTCTGAGCAGCCGCGTATGTCAACACTCGCAGCACGTCCTCTGACAGGGTATTCTGCACGGAGCTGTTCAGTGGAACTGCTCGCACGTCATATTATTAGCTGCCTCTCGTACATTACCTGAGTTCAGTAGAACATCACGTTAATTTTCCACGACACACGGTGTTTACCTTCCGTTTTAACAGTCCCAACTTCATAACATCCTTTGAGGTGCACGTTTTATGCCCAGTGGCAAGTATGAAAGCAGGGACCTGTGACGTATTAGGAGCCTTCAGTGAATACTGATGTCCCCGGATTCAAATGAAAGCCCACAGCCATCGAGAAAGCGAATTCCAAAACTGTCACAGCTGACTGATGTCTCGTATAACCCATGCATCTCCGTTTGAACTTCCTAAACTACTGCATTATCAAGACTCACACTCCAATTTATACTTTAATTTCAAATACTAGATGTGTTCAACTGTCAACAGATGCCTATATAAACGTACACTGTGCGTTAATTAGGTCATAATTACGAATAAATTTTAAAAGCTAAAAGGAATAGAAGTGTGAATTACATTAGACTTGTTCCATCGGCCTGCAGATACCCGAGTGCAAAACTCCGTCTGGAATACTTTATAGAAAACTATGCGGGAAACATATGGTGCATACCGGCGAGTCAACTACATGTACGGAATTCACTCTTAAATCGTAACTGGTTCTGTGTCCATCCATCCATCCATACATACATACATATAGAAACTGGGCCACATCCAGCATAAATATCACCTTAAGATATAGTTGTTGCGAATAGTGTTTCTCTCATATTGCACCCCAGGAAGAAATGTGACACAATTAAAATAAACGGCAATATTTGTCACTTGTGACTCTGTAGTTAAATTCAAACTTAAATGTCTTTTTTTTCTATTGAAACGGTATCGAATGAAAATCGACACAGTAAAATTATCAGTCTTATACCAAAGGTTAGTGTTAAAAACCTCTATAACTAGGTCAAGATGTAAAAGTGTTATTCCTGTGATAAATGTTCGTTGGAAGAAGATTGTATTTTTGAAAAAATTTTTATGGAAAATAAATTATGGAAATGAATGTAACTTATAAATATGTTGACAGTAGCATTCTAAGGGTATAAGAAAATCTAATTAAAGTAAATAAAATGAAGTCACAAAGGGAATCCACTACGGGTTTTCGACCGCTAGTCTTTAGGATGACCTTGGCGCAAGCAGCGCAAGGGAAGAAATGAACGGAAAACCAGTGCTGTTGCTGTTAAACCTTGGCGTGTACATATCGTGTCGTGCCATCTCTGGCGATGTGAGGAGCAAACAGTAAAAATTCAGTGTGAACGTGCTTAATATTTCGTGTGGCAGTGGTTTATAGTTCCTGAAGTCGTCCCTGGTTTATTTTGTGTCGCAAAGCAAGAATATTTTATATGATGGACTGTGGAACCGACGATACACGAAGTTAACATGTCAACTCCATGTGCGTGGCAGTTATAAATTAATTTCATCACTGGAGACGTGAAGAGCCTATCCAAATTTTCATTCAACATGCAACAACTTCAACACCGATACGACTGCAACCAACAAGGCAAGATTTTTTATATTAATCATGTTTAGCAGTTTATCAGGATGTTACAGTCAACAGCACAGTTTGCCAAAGTTTTAATATAGTTTTGTTAAAAGTATTTGTTCGAATCATTGCCCCAAAGTGATATATCGATCCAAAGTTCCGTGTCCATTTTGTTAAAAGTAAATGTTGTGTCACTCTGTACAGTCAAAAGACCATAACTAATTAATTATGGTATTACGATAATCTTTCAACGTCGTTTTAAAGTAATTTCCAAGAATAATGGGCTACTTCCATTATGAAGAGATAACATGTGTGGTCACTTTGATATGTCATTGTAAAGTTCAGTTTCATGAGATTATGCACCTTGAAACACGCTTTAGCGGAATATTAACTTTATATAATATTTCAAAGTAAAAGTATGCAGCCATTAAACTGTGTAAGAATATCTGACTCTGCCTTCATCTTATTTACAAGCAAAATTGTTGCCACAAAACTCTTCACTGTAAATTTACCTCCAGTACCTTCAAAAACATAAACTGAAAGAAGGTATTTAAATTGCTCGTTCAGAGCTCGCGACAAAAACAATCGTCGTAGACAGAGTTTTCTTTAAGTGGGTCTGTCGTAAAGTAAGGCTACATATCTGTAAGCTGTTTGCTACGGGTGCGCGACTTAGACCGTATCCAGGTAAGCCATATGAATTGTTGTGCGTATAACAACTTGTGTGGTTTACAAATCATGAAAATCGAACTCCATTAGCCACACCTCGCTTTGGAGCGAAGTTTAAATTATAAATATTTGCCTTGTACATAATAATATTCTGTTAGGTAACACGTGTCATAATTTCTATTAGAGATTCTTGTTAATATTAGTTAAAACAGTGTCATGTTGTGCTGTTTTAAAGAAAATGCTCTACGGCGAACTAAAAGCTGTATTTTGCTGAGAAGTGGCGCACAGGCAGCGTGGGAGGGACGAAAGTTGTTTTTTTGAGGCAGTCCCGACAGCTAGCAGTACACGCGCGTGGTGTCATAAATTCAACCGCCATTTGCGCTCACTTTCCGTAGCGCGGTCAACGCCGTAATCTCACTTCTGGAGAGACACAAAATTTATTCTGCGTATTATTAATTCCACTTTAACCTATATTAGCGGGTAATACAACTAAATATTTTCACATTCGTAGTGAAAAAGCATTCTTTTCCCTGCTATGTAACGTTAGAAAATAGTTCGATTACACGTGATTCGGACATTTAAAATACGAAGGCGAATCAGTCACACGTAGAATCGCGGGTTTGGTTACACACTGAAAAATAAGCGTGAAGTGTCCCAATGTAGAGACACAAAATTTATTCTGCGCATTATTAATTCCACTTTAACTTATATTAGCGGATAATACAGCTAAATATTTTCACATTCGTAGTGAAATAACATTCCTTTCCCTGCTATGTAACGTTAAAAGAAAATAGTTCGATTACACGTGATTCGGACATTTAAAATACGAAGGCGAATCAGTCACACGTAGAATTGCGGCTTTGGTTACCCACTGAAAAATAAACGTGAAGTTTCCCAATGTGTATGAAGAACGTCACATTCCTATCTTGCAATCTGTCTACTTCAGGGCCGGTGTCAGTTTTATTGTAGCCTAGTTTATGATTCATCGCAGCAAGAACGATGTCGCTTCAGTTTTGCTACTGGCAGGTATGCATTGGCCATTCAAGAAGAGTGGTACGTTCTGAAATGTAACACTTTTCATGTTATAAAGTAAGTTGAATGTAATTTTTATTGTTATTGATTTTTATAATGTCTATGTTTATACAATATCTCTATCTTACATTATAATGTCCTTCAGACATGCATACATGTCTGAAGAAAGAGACACTGACTGGAGGATTATAGTTGTTGTAAATATTACGAAATTTCTGGCGTTGCAGCTTACAGGAGGAAACAGGAGATCTCTGTGATAAAGAAAGTTCACATGAAATCGTTTTTCTCAGCGAGAAGTATTCCTACATTATATAAGCACATTTACGATTGTACGCCGTCATAAATTCTGTTTCTTGAATTGTACCTAATTGATGTCCCATATTAAATTGTGTCAATTTTCATAGAATATAATACTGTTGTTTTTATTTTCGTAATAAGCGCCCCTCGGAGTGACCGCGCGGTTTGAGGCGCCATGTGACGGATTGCGCGGCTCCTCCTGCCAGAGGTTCGAGTTTTCCCTCAGGCATGGGTGTGTGTGACGTTCTTAGCATAAATTGGTTCAAGTTAGTTTTATTAGTGTGTAAGTCTAGGGACTGATGACCTCAGCAGTTTGGCCCCTTAGGAGTTCACATACATTTGAACATTTGTAATAAACAATTTAAACTTGTTTTTAATTTTACATTCTAACGTAAGTACGAATTGTGGCTAATGGAGGTTTGACTGTCGTAAAATATTACAGTGAGTAAAAAAAGTAGTATTTCTGGTGAAAAAGCGGCAAAAGAAAAATGACATAACTCAAAGAACTAACTAATAATTACCTGATAACACCTCACTTTTGACCAGAACAGAACTACATATCCATATAACTTTTGTATAGGTTATAATGGAATTTACTGCCAATAACGCGTACTTGAAATTTAAAGGAAGCTTATACCATTTCCGTACCAGATTCATAGAATTATTTAAGTAGATTTTTTTCAAGTACTGCATTTTTTGAGTAGTCACTGTTCGTTCCAGAGTGAAATGTGTGGGATGCTCAGCAACAATTGGTGCTGCAGGAGAATTATTTTGTAATCATTTTTGTCTCTACTGCTCACTGTAAATGAATAGCAGCCACAGTTGATACATTCCATTTTCATCACTCGACACGGTTACAACTCTGATAGCAAGCTTAGACTGTATATGGACGATTCTGCCCTTGAGTATGAAATCTTGAGGGAAGTAAAACGTTTGAGTTTTACTGGGAATTGCCGGCCGTTGTAGCCGACCGGTTCTTGGCGCTTCAGTCCGGAACTGCGCTGCTGCTACGGTCGCAGGATCGAATCCCGCCGCGGGTATGGATGTGTGTGATGTCCTTAGGTTAGTTAGGTTTAAGTAGTTCTATGTCCAGGGGACTGATGACCTCAGATGTTAAGTCCCATAGTGCTCAGAGCCATTTGAAGCATAACTGGGTTCAAATGGCTCGGAGCACTATGGGACTTAACATCTGAGGTCATCAGTCCCCTAGAGCTTAGAACTACTTAAACCTAACTAACTTAAGGAAATAACACAGCCAAGTCCGATGCAGGATTCGAACCTGCGACCATAGCGTCGCGCGGTTCCAGACTGAAGGGCCTAGAATCGCTCAGCCACATCGGCAGGCGAACCATTACAGGGAATTCACATTTGTCACTTGTTCTAGCCAAAATAAGTTCTTTGTGCAATTAAATTTTGTCTTCTCTACACCGCAATGAATAAGTAAGTTTATGAGTCGTTGGCTGATGTGCCTTTGACAGGTGAGTACCTATTAAGTTGTGTATAAAGCTAGGGAGAGCGAGATGAATGTTGTGGGAATTCGTAAAGGGGTAGCGAGGTTCTACAGGTGTATCCACATGAGACTTAGGGAATTGCAGCAGGGTGGGATTAGCACCTGGCAGCCTCGCTTCGACCACACACTAATTGCAATGTGCAAACTGCCGAAAATCGACTGTAAAATTGAGGTACGTGTTTCCAACGACCTATACTGAAACTACATACCACAAACTCTTTGTACCAAAGACATTCGAATTCACCTGTACAACGAAAATTGTGGAAAACAAAATGTGTAGTATGATTCCTGAAATTACTTAAAAACACAAATAATTTCTGTGTGCAAACAGGTATAGCTATTAAATGGTCTAAACAGCTATTGGTATAGACAGTTCTGAAAGTGGCTTTTAGAAATCATGTATTTTTCGGTGTGAAAACTGTTTTAATTAACGTCGAATAAATTAATCAAGCAATAATACACACATTCAGTGACCAACACATATAGTGAAAGTATATATACACACCGGTGGCGACTTATGATTAGCCTTCAGCTTCACATATCCAAATAGTACCTCTGAGTTACTGATAGGATCAGTGTATTGTCTTACAATACAGTCCTGTTATTCGGATTTTCTACCTCTTAGAATAAAAGTGATGGAATGAGTGGTATGCGTTCATTAGTTCTGGGAGACAATATGTCAGCCTCCTCATCTACTTGTGGTGGACCTGCTTTGTCCCAGGACAGGTGGGCGCTACTTTTAGCCCGTGACCTATTTAATTTCTGGGAAAATTCAACTTTTAGCTGATGACCTACTTGATTCCTGAGACACATGCAGGTTTCCAGTTCCATTTTAACTCATGATATACTTATTTCCTGGGACACGCTGCTTTTAGCCCACTGATGTCACAAATTGGCGGAGAAACATGTTTTATTTCCAAATATGCTTCGCTGGTGAGGGATTGGTTGCAGTTACGAAAAATTACTACGTTGCCTCCAGCTCACTGGATGACTGGTAGTAAAAGCAGCCATTAGGAGTTGCATAAGCAGTATGGCAATCAAAAAAATGGTGACAGCCCAGCAAACAGTACTGTAGAGTGTCTGAATGCATGGCTGCCCCTTTCTGCATTACCACTAACCATCACTGTGGCAGTAGCTTTAAAGGAGGCATTATAGAGGACCCTAACGTGCTATTTGTAAGAGAAATGGCGGTAGTCACGCAGTTAGCATCTGAAAGTGGCTTCAGCCAGTCTGAATGCCTGGCTGACCAATGATATATGATCACTATCCATCATTTGGGCTGTCAATTTTAAGGGAAGCATAAGGAAGCACCACAAAAAGTCTATGGTAAACAAATGGTGGTAGTCATGCAATTAGCTTTGGAGAGTGGCTCTGAATTGTGTAAATGCATGGACAGCCCATACTGTAATACCACCCCAGGAGGCAGCAGCTTTGAAAGCATTAAAGGGAATCCTAACCAGTGTTCCAGCTACAAGAAATGAGATGTCAGTTATACAATTGGCTCTGGCCAAGCTAAACTTGCGACCACCCCTCAGTTGCATTGCGTACGTACATAAGTTATATAAAAGCAATATGTGCAGGGTGTGTTTGGGAATGAACTTCATTATAAAGTTAATAACACAGAGCAGTCATCAAAAACGTTGCAAGATACAGACAATAAAAAAATGACTAATGTGGCATGAGAATAATAGTCCATCATATACTGTGCAAAACATTTATGAGATTAGAGCAAGTATGATCTATTACAGTGCACTGTGACGCTCTCTAGTGTTGCGATGGCCACCTTAAGTACCACAGATGCATGCAAGCCAGCACCCTCCAGCACTGAATGAAAATGATGCATCCCAGCGACTTGGAGGAGTCCTTAAGAACGCTATTGTGAAACCCCTACCACTACACGCAGTTTGTTTCCACTGACTGATTGCGTGGAATGTAGCAGAATAGTTATTATAAGTAGCGCCTGTGATGAACACTTGTCAGCCACGCGGGATTAGCCGAGCGGTCTTGGGCGCAGCAGTCATGGACTGTGCGGCTGATCCTGGCGGAGGTTCGAGTCCTTCTTCTGACATAGGTGTGTGTGTTTGTCCTTAGAATAATTTACGTTAAGTACTGTGTAAGCTTAGGGACTGATGACCTTAGCAGTTAAGTCCTATAAGATTTCACACACATCAAATAAATTTGAAAGTCACGTAAGTATAGTAGTGTTTTTCATCTATACTAATAATGCATGTGAGGTTTGTTATTCATTATTGTTTGCTTTTACTTCAAATGGTATCTGTAAACATTAGCTGACAAATTCATCATATCATCATTCCGATAACACAAGCCTTCAATAACACAGCGTGCATCATGTAAGTATTGCATTGTTATATACTGATGATGCATGCATATATGTTGAGTTATTCATTACTCTCATTATTTCATGTGATATCTGAGTACCCAGTGGCTAAGGAGGCACCACTACAGTGTGATATAACAGTAATGATTTCCCATCTTTGCACTAATTAAATGGAAGTAATTCAAAAACAGTTATTGTTGGAATTCCACTGGATAGTCAGTTTCATACTGTTGTAATAACAGAAAATCCTCAGACTTGTAGCAATATATTAACATTAACAGTCAATGAGTGGACGCAGTTTTGCCACAAATCTATGCAGATTGTGGCAATATTTAGCTGAAATACTGAAACTACAGAAATGTAAATGAAACACCAGGCAGTTTGTGGTGGAGACCCTCAAGCAGTCAACAAAATCTTTCAAGAACAAGTGTATACACATTCAAGAAAATAAAGTTTAATGTTTTCAAGCTATGCAGTAGAGACTGATACCAAAGAATGAATCACTTACAGACTATATATACAAATTGTTTATGAAAATCTACTGAAGAATTTAACAAAATTTGACCGTCGTACCATAACGCCAACTGAAGACAGTGTACTCAGACATTTCGATTTGTATTCCGAATCGATACACGATAAGGTATATGATCCTACAATACCAGAAGTAAGTGTGAAAAAAAGATTGTATTTGATTTTGGCTGTTTAATGGTTGTACTTAATTTTGATTATTTATCCAACTACACAGGAAAGCTTATTATTAATAAGGAAAGTACAAGTCATGCTTTTTGTATTCCTATAAAACCTCATGCATATGAATGTAACAGAATAGTTACCAATATGTCGACATGGATGAAGCAATCTCTTTGGAAAGGCCTGATAGTTATTGATTTTGCATATGACACTATGGAAAAAAATATTGTTATAAATGGATCTTTTATTACTGACAACATATGCACAATTATTATAGACCCTTCAGATTGTGATAAAACGGATTTAGTAATTACGCTTCTAACTCAGCCAGATGGCATTCACTTTGAAACTGTGTATATACTCTCCATAATGTAATTTCAACCAATGTATCAATAATTATGAGAGGACTGGATTTATATATGAAAAATATAGTGAAAGCACCGTAGTACCACCTCTGGACAAAGCAAAACCAAAATCAGTGTTTACTTTTGATAGGACAGTAATTGAAAACCAACAACAAATAGCAAATTATTTTAGCTTTCGACAGCACAAAACAACTGACACTTTATATTTCATGGACATATTAAAGAATATACCGAGTTGATATGATATAGTACAAACCATATTATATCCTTTAAACAGGACAACTTGGACCTAAAACATATTTATGACGCGGTCATGTCAGTGGGCACATGACGATAAATGACTTTAAGAGTATTTGTGCAGAATGCTGGTATCATAATAAGTATGACTTTATAGTAATTGATAAGAGTAGAAAACTGAATGGTCATCACAGACGAAATTTCAAAGAGAATTTGAAACAAAAGTCTATGCGGATGTTATTCAGTACATGATGCTTGATAGATCAGAACAGAAGGATGGTTCACCCACATAAACGACGCACAGTTGATTTAATGAGTATTCTTAGAGAGCATGAAGTTGATTTGCCTAAACAAGTTGAGGAACTTAGGGTTGCAACAAATTGTATATCAACATTATTAGACGAAAGTTGTAAAATGAATGAAATAATAAATAAACTACAAGCAATTAGTCCCACAGTAATTGCAGTTATTTTAGAAAAATGCACACTACGTAAATTTCAAAAGTGGGTGTAATACGCATCAGTCTTTGTCACAATCCCAGTACTGGAACTCATGACACACTGCGCTTTGTATTGTGCTCTGCTAAAAATATTCGCTTTCAGAGCCTCCCAAATATACTGAAATCGCAAAAGCAACTTTTTATAAATACTGATTCAATAACTTAAATAGGTCATTGAACATTGCAGAATGGACACGATTGCCAGCGTATCGAGTATAACGTTTGACAATGTGTGCTGACAGAACATTCGCCTGTATGTAGATGCAAAAATTGAGCTGATTAATAACAGTCCAAACGAGGTAAATACACACAACTGAGGTCTTTTAGAGTTCATTCAATTCAGTGTCCGCCCCAATAGCTGAGTGGGCAGCGTTACGGATTGCCGTCCTACGAGTCCGGGTTCGATTCCCGGCTGGGATTTTCTCCGCTCAGGGATTGGGTGTTGTGTTGTCATCATCAGCATTTCATCCCCATCCGGCGTGGAGGTCGCCCAGTGTGGCGTCGAATGTAATAAGACCTGCACCAAGGCGGCCGGACCTGCCCCGCAAGGGGCCTCTCGGCCAATGACGCCAAACGCTCATTTCATTTCCATTCAGTTCATTGGCTGTAAACGTTGGTGAAACTGGGAGAACAGTCAGCACTCTGACTGCACCGGTTGGTGAAACTGAATTCATACAGAGAAAAAGTATTAAGCACTACTGCAATTAGTTTGAAGTGTACATAGACTGCATGCAGACACAAAGTGTGTTTAGAATCCAACGACAAGCCTGCAAAATAAAATACCATAAAGGGCTTAAAGGCAGTTCGTTAAAAGTTGACATTGCTAAGAACGAGGCAGTTGGCTCTTGAACAGACTCTCCGAGAGACTTTTCGATCAGTTATGAAGTCACTGGATGAGTCTCACAAATAGTTAATAAATAAGTCAAAGATGATATGACTGTTGATTTCAGTAAACGACACAGACATGACCATTTAGATAGAAGATACGGCAGTAATGGTGTGCTTCCATATGGACTAGGCACTTAGCCAATAAAATTAATGAGAATGGCAATCATATGGGGGAAAGAGCGTTTGAATCAATGCCAGGTATACTAGATCTAATGTTCTTCACAAAAATCTGCTCTACACAGTTAATCAGCGAAAACATTTTAGTCATATGCAGAAATACTATGGAGGACTAAAGTACATAAGTGGTGCAACAGGAACATAGATAACAATCATAGTAAGAAAATACACTGTAGTTATTAAACCGATGGTGAATGGTAATTATTACGACTGTAACGGTAGCGCAATCGACGATCGGCATAAAAAATTGTACAATCGATCTAAGGGTTATACACACACATGAAAAATGTTTTGCATGCCCTCGGTTCCGAGAGTTCCTGAACCTGTACAGAAAGTTGGAATAGAGATCTACATAAACATCATTTTCACCTTTTTTATTGCTCATGAAAACCACACATTGCGTGTTGTACCGCCATACAGCGAGATCTTCAGAGGCGGTGGTCCAGATTGCTGTACACATCTGTACCTCTAATACCTAGTAGCACGTCCTCTTGCATTGATGCCTGCCAGTAGTCGTCGTGGCATACTATCCACAAGTTGATCAAGGCACTGTTGGTGCAGATTGCCGCACGGGATTAGCCGAGCGGTCTCGGACGCTGCAGTCACGGACTGTGCGGCTGGTCCCGGCGGAGGTTCGAGTCCTCCCTCGGGCATGGGTGAGTGTGTTTGTCCTTAGGATAATTTAGGTTAAGTAGTGTGTAAGCTTAGGGACTGATGACCTCAACAGTTAAGTCCCATAAGATTTCACATACACTTGAACATTTTTTGGTGCAGATATTCCCACTCCTCAACGGCGATACGGCGTAGATCCCTCAGAGTGGTTGGTGGGTCAGGTTGTCCATGAACAGCCCTTTCCAATCGATCCCAGGCATGTTCGATATTGTTCATGTCTGGAGAGCGCGCTGGTCACGCTAGTCGAGCGTTGTCGTTGTCCTGAAGGAAGTTATTCACAAGATGTGCACGATGGGGCGCGAACTGTCGTACACGAAGACGAATGCCTCACCAATATGCTGCCGATATGGTTGCACTATCGGTCGGAGGTTGGCATTCGTGTATCGTACAGCCATTACGGCTCCTTCCACGACCACCAGTGGCGCACGTCGGCTCCATGTAATGCCACCCCAAAACAACAGGTAACCTCCACCTTGCCGCACTCGCTTGACAGCGTGTCTAAGGCGTTCAGGCTGTCTGGGGTGCCTCCAAACACGTCTCTGACGATTGTCTGGTTAAAGGCATATGCAACATTCCTCGGTGAAGAGAACGTGATGCCAATTCTGAGCGATCCATTCGGCATGTTGTTGGACCAATTTGTACCACGCTACATGGTGTCGTGGTTGCAAAGATGGACCTCGCCACGTCGGCATTGAAGTTGCACCTCATGCATCCGACACTGCACAGTTTGAGTCGTTACACGACGTCCTGTGGCTGCATGAAAAGCATTATTCAACATAGTGGAGTTGCTGTCAGGGGTCCTCCGAGCCATAATCCGTAGGTAGTGGTCATCCACTGAGCGAGGCATGTCATCGACAGTTCTTGTCTCTCTGTAGCTCCTCCATGTACGAACAACATCGCTTTGCTTCACTCTGAGACGCCTGGACACTTCCCTTGTTGAGAGCCCTTCCTGGCACAAAGCAACAATGCGGAGGCGATCGGACAGTGGTGTTGACCGTCTAGTCATGGCTGAACTAAAGACAGCAAGAGCCGTTTATCTCCTTCCTGGTGGAGCGGCTGGAACTGATCGGCTGTCGGACATGGTTGTTTACATCTTTGCGCGGGTATAGTGACATCTCTGCACAGTCAAAAGGACTCTGTCTGTGATACAATATCTACAGTCAACGTCTATCTTCAGGAGTTCTTGGAACCGGGGTGATGCAAAACTTTTTTCATGTATGTATTTTGATTTTAACAAGACTGTAAATCGTTTAAGGCCTAATGGCACCAACATCTGCAGAAATCACAGAGCATGTGAACGACATTATTTCAATTATTTCAGAGCTTCAAGAAAGACACACCATTGAATAATTAGGGAAATGTTGGTCGAAGAACTTCACAAACCTGCATGGGAAAGGTTTGCAAGTGGGCATGATAATGATTGAAAATGTAGATGGTTTATGGCAGGTAGATCGTGTGGGTTTGACTTATATGTTTGAATTATCATTGATACGTATTCAAAATTTGCTGGATCGATACCCATGAAACCAAAGATTGGGAAGGCAGCACCCTAGGTGTTCTAAAAATTACTTGAAGCTGGCATGAATCGTATTCTAGACAATATACAGATTGATAATGGTGGAGAATTCCACAATCAACAATTTTAAGACATAAATAAAGAGCTATGGGATAGACCGTCATTCTAATTTCATGCAAATGTAGCTCTCAGTCGTAGAATGATTGATCGGAACAATATAAACCGATGTGGAAGCAATCCAGTCTTTTTGGCTCAATAAATGGACTACCATACTTCCATCAATAATCACCCCAGTATCATTAGTGAAACCAACGATACACATCAATCCAATAAATATTCATGATTATGAGCATTAACTACGGTATATAATAATATCAAAGTGAAAGACATGTCTAAAAAGAAATATTATGATGGAAATTTCGTCCGCATATAAAAACAAAAATGTATTTGGGAGTTCATATTTACCGTACCGGTCTACAGAGACATTTGCAGTTTTCAAGGTGCAGAGAACAAATTCAAGCAAATGTATCCTGAAAGATAGCAGAAGAAGTGAAGTAGCAGGTATTTGTTACACCGAAAATATAATGAAAATTAGGGAAACTTACTTTTTTGTCATAGAGTAAACAATAAGAAAAGAGGATGCTGGTTAAGTGTTTAGGGTTTCTGTCGTCAGATAAAAGCTGGGTTGACGTTAATGATGCTATACATACCAAGGAACATAAAACATGGAACATAAAACAACATCTGATGCAGTTGATAAGGCTAACGGGACACATTGTATAGAAATGGAATAACTTACTCGATAATGTGCCAGTCGAACTTCATATTCCTACATAGAGCTTTTTCAATCGCAGTATGAAGTTACATAAATTATTGGCAAAAGTGCGATTAGGGGATTAATTTATGGTATGAGGGTTAAATAATGTACGCCATACTTAAATTTGATACTAAAGTAAGTTTTCGACATGCTATGAATGCCAGACATTGCACAACAAACAGCAAAGGGCGTTTAAAAACAAATACTTGCACATGCTTGGCAGTAGCTAAAGAAGTTCTAAACCACAAACGAGGGAAAACACGAATTGAAAGTTCCAAGGTTATATCATCACCATTTTACTACCCGCATTAGCGGGCCTATGAGCTGTAGGAACCGTTGCAGGGGGAGCTCCAGAAATAGTTCGGACATTCAGATTGCAAAAAATGCACAAGAACGGCTCCATGAAGCCAAACTCTTATTTTTAAAACCAAACATGTACGGAATGGGATTGTTCATAAATAAAAGACACCGTACTATTTTACCAGACAGACCTCTCGCAAATACCGGTCTGCTTAAAAACGTTAAACTATTCGAAAATTACAAGATTTTGTGGAGTGATAAGTGCAATACAGTGCCTTGAACTGTATCGACAACGAATTAATGTAGAATCATGAATTTTGATGGTGGTGGCGGTGTGGGATTCATTGGAAGGCTTATGTTAAGAACAATCGCAAAATATCAATTACTTCGACTCGTTTGAAGGTTTGCAGCCGACTGAAATAATTACGCCGCTATTTCGCCCATAACTACGTGTTCTAGAATCTTCAGTGCTATCAAAACATTGGAAGATATTTATGTGGACACTTATGTTTAATGTTTATCCAAGCAAACGTAGCGATGTAGATGAAGGATTATGCTTAAAACGGCGAGTGTCATATATTGATTAATCAGTCGAAGTTCAGATGCGTGTAATGTTGTACGTTCTGACGTGAAAAGGAAGGAAATTATTTCTCACCGTTGTATTAGACAAGGATCATGGAGTGTTGCGCTGCTAAAGCTTGAGACCTATAATTCAATTCTGAATATCACGTTTTCAAACTGCAAACTGCAGTACATGTCTTACCGATTTACTGCATTCGCATTTAGTGTAACGCTGCAACGAATTTATATCTCAATGCTAAATTTATTCAAACCATTCTCTGGTTTTCCCTCTAGGTAGGTCCTGGCCATAAAATTATAGAATTTTCCGCTAATGCAGTTCATTTCCCATTTATTGTCTAGATATTAAACAATGTTGAGTTGACCATTGTTGATCAAGAAAACCATCTCATAGTAGTAGTAAGAGATTATGCATTTGCATTTGAGGCTGTAGTATGGGAGTGCTCTACGAAGAGCAGTATACACAACCATTCAAGCTACACTCCAGGGCAGAAATGTGGTGCGTTAACACTGGTAAACTGTAACTTCCTTAAATCTGTAGGGTTGAAACCGTGCAGTGGAGATGCTTGATTTAACTTCATCCATAGAGTGTGATGAGTGAATCAAAATCTGTGAATTCCTTTCACACAAACCTTACACTTCAACAATGTTTGTTAATAATGATGAGATACTCAAAGTAATTCAGCACAAATATGCTTTGGTGGATCAAAGCCACAGATGTTTATATCTGGAAAGGAAACTTCTGAATGTTCAAATGTGTGTGAAATCTTATGGGACTTAACTGCTAAGGTCATCAGTCCCTAAGCTTACACACTACTTAACCTAACTGATCCTAAGGACAAAAACACACACACCCATGCCCGAGGGAGGACTCGAACCTCCGCCGGGACCAGCCGCACAGTCCAGGACTGCAGCGCCTTAGACCGCTCGAAAACTTCTGAAAGCCGATGGGAATGTCACAACAGCATCTCATCTCACAAGTAATACCTTCGCATATGTGTTTCAGGAAATAAGAAATGACTTGAATGGGATTGAGACAGATCGCACTCGTAACATTGGAACTACATCAGTCTTAGAGACGTACGTATTTGCATCGAAATCCAACACAAATGTATTTGAAACCGCAGGCTGGATCTTACATGAAACGAAAATGGGGCCCATACTCCAATACAAGCATGTAGTCACGTGGTTACCACTACAGTTGATGGTGGAGTGCTCGAAAGGTATGAATAGATTGCTTGTTGATTTTAAACAGGAGATAATTTTAGCACATAGTACAACGACGGACAATAATCCACACAAACAAGAAAGGAACAGTGATGAAGAATTCAGTAAAATTATCCTTAACCACCTTACATGAAAAATTCCTCATATTTCAGTAAGCGATGAGCGGTGCTTAAAATATTTGAATGCTGTTGCTGGAGAGATCCAATTACTCTTACCGTTCCTTTCATGGGAACTGAGAGTACCCATTCCTGCTTCAACCACACATCACACCTGGACTATCAACACATCGATTCAAGTTCAAACACCACACTGCATAATACTAGCATTACAGACAGACCATATCGAAAACTCTGAAACTGGTTCTAGCCTATTTTATACTTACAAATTAACGAATGTGAACGTCAACTTAAATTATTCTATCTGTATAGGAATTTGTAACAAGATTGTGATCTAAGGTTCCGTAGCCTGCTGTTTAATATGAATTCAAACTTTAGAAAAATCATATTATGTAGACAGTAAATGCCGTGGGTGCATATTAAGTCAAAGCAAATTTAAGAAGATTGCACCAAATGTCGTACTCGACTATTCAAAGCAGGCTACATTGATGTTCGGACTGAAGTTGAATACCGAGAAAATTTTCGGGGTAACACAGCCACAAATTAACTAATTTTGCATGACAGAATCAGAGTGTAGTAGATAACAGGACGCAAACTGTCCATCTCAGTGAGGAAACCCACCGTTTTGGCGGCCTCCACGCCATTCTGCCGAAAGGTGCTTGTGAAATGCGGCCTCTTCCACGAGTTACTTCCACGCAATCGTGGGCATTACGTACAATTACCCCCGTTAGAATCAGCGGTGGCACGGGACGCATACTATGGCTTGGGTCAAATCCCGCGAACTGCCAAGAACAACCGTATTGGTGGACCCTCTCCATCAAAACAATGTCCTCGACAGATTACAGGTACATGTTAAACGTGGCTTAACGACAGCGGAAGTGCAGGGAAAGAA
The DNA here is from genome assembly GCF_023864275.1 of Schistocerca cancellata. NCBI lineage: Eukaryota > Metazoa > Arthropoda > Insecta > Orthoptera > Acrididae > Schistocerca > Schistocerca cancellata. The sequence continues at coordinate 575,974,236 of NC_064629.1, forward strand.
ATTCTATGTTACCATCTGTTTGGGCAATTTCGAAACGAAAGAGGTAGAAATTCCTAATCGCACTATTATAGTTAGCGGCCGCGAGATTGAAGAAAACCACCCTGTACAAGAGAAGTCAAAACCTATCCGAAAACAATAGCTTCCGGGACGCAGCATACGTCATATTGCTCCAGTGCTCAGAGACAAATTTAAAAATAAGTTAGCTCCTCTGGCTGCAGCTGACCAAAACAAATTGTACTCCGTCTTGGAAGAACACTCCTCGTTATTCGAGGAAAGGGGTTATTTGCCGGTTACTGACCTTGCTTACCATAAAATTCCCACCGGAGATGCAAGGCCCATTGCGCAGAAACCATATAGACTATCATATCGCCTGCAGCCTGTTGTGGAGTAAACTATTCAACAGCAGTTAGAGGCAGGGATAACACAACCCTCCGCCAGCCCCTGGTCGTCTCCAGTCGTCGTCCCAAAGAAATCAATCAATGGAGGAAACTGAAAATACTTCACTACCCTTGATATGAAGAGTGGGTATCACCAAATACCGATTGCACCACAGGACAGGCCAAAAACAACGTTTGTTGTTCCCTCTGGTCTATATGAATTTTTGAGAATGCCATTCGGGCTGCACGACACGACTGCCACCCTCCAATGCTTTGCTGACTTACTTTTAAGAGGACTGAAACATACAATGTGCCTAGTTTATCTATACGATACCATTGACTTTTCCAGAATCATAGATGAAGATGTTACCAGGTTAAGAAATGTTTTGTCTAGACTAAAAAGTGTCAATTTAAGACTGAAAATAGAAGAATTTTCCGCTGCTGAGAGTCAAGTATAGTATCTAGGGCATATCATTAGTGCTGATTGAGTAAAGCCAGATGCCGCCTAATTGAAGCAGTTAGAACATTCCCTTCCCCTAAAAATCTAAAAGAATTGCAAAGCTTTATGGGACTCAGCAATTATTATAGGGGTTTTGAAAAGGACTGTGCCACAGTAGCCAAACCTTTTACGCACCTGTTGAAAAAAGATGTACCCTATCAATGGACCCCCGAGTGTGAAGCTGCTGTGCAGCATATCAGAGATGTTCTGGTTAGTTTCCCCTTATTGATCTATCCCGATTTCGAAAAACCATTCATTCTCTCCTGTGACGCATCCGATTTTGCAGTGGGGGCTATTCTGAATCAAATTATTGATGGTGAGGAAAGACCAATTGGTTACGCATCCTGTCAGATGAATCAGGTGGAAATTAATTACAGTACTATGGAGAAAGAATTGCTGGCATTAATGTTTGGAGTCAACTATTTTAAATGCTATCTTTATGGGAGAAAGTTTGCAGTAGTAACAGATCATGCAGCACTTAGTGGCTATTAAGTTTAAAAGACCCTAGCAGCAGTCTCACCCGCTGGGCCCTGAAGTTGAGTGAGTATGATTACCAAGTGCAACCCAAGGCTGGAAAATTGCAGCAGAATGCTGACGCCCTTCGTAGAGAGAGTAGCTTAGAAGTGAGAGTAGCTCAGACAGACAATGTGTTAATTGACAAAAGACTCACAGAAGAATTATGCAAAATGTTCCAAGTATCGCTCCCATTCGGTTTTGTTACAGAAGATGTAATTCTATACAGCAAGACCCCCCCTGGGTAAACATATAGCAACACCTAAAGACTTGCTAGGAGTGCAGGTGACTCTGAGTGACATTGTCAGAAGTCATAGAGTGGGTCGTAGGTCGCCAGGTTCTACAAAACCAAGACCTATAATAGTGAAATTTGTGTCCTATAGGAAAAGGTCTGAAATCTTCAGAGCAAAGAAGAATCTCGTGAAGTCGGGTCTGACAGTACGCGAGGATCTAACATCTGAAAGACTTAACATTTTGAAGAGAGCGATTTCGAAATTTGGGCTACAGAATGTATGGACAAATGACGGCAGGGTAATGGTTAAGACCGAAAACGGAAAGAGAACAATTTGCAGTGTTAATGAACTCGAAAGCCTGTGCTTTAGAAGCAAAATCTTGTCTAATCTTCCTGCCACTAACCTGTATGTTTATATTGTTTACACTGTCAACCATAACTCAACTAATGTATTATCAAATTTTTCGTTTCTCCACATAACTATTTTTTATCTCTAATTGTTTTCTAATGTAATTTTGTTATTATTTTTATTATCAACTTTTCGTTTCTCCACATAACTATTTTCATCTCTAATTGTATTCTTATGTAATTTTGTTAATTATTACATAAGGTAGTCTCACTTCCATCTTTAATTAGCAACCCACCATCATACTTTAGTTGTTATCCTCGTAAGTGCAATTAATATCACACTCTACCGTCACGTGCAGATTACTCCCGTTGTGTTAGCGAAATTCCTTCGCCTGCCAGCCCACGGCTACTTCCAGCATCGTTGCAGACCTCGCTGACCTTGGCCGCAGTTCCCGTTGCCTCCCCGGGGACCCACCCCCTCCCCCTGACGGCCGCTCTCACTGCTCAGAACTGGGAGGACACTCACTCAGCACCCCTCCTTCACACGCCTTCCGCATTCCTCATGCCAGACCCTCTTGTCACCGCTAACCATGACCCGCAAACATCTGTCGGCAGTCTCCTCGGGCGGTCAACACCCGAACGCACCAAGATGCATATTGCACATGCAAATGTCCAATCTCTGCCAGCTCACTTCGACGAGTTCAAATATATATTTCAGACTACTGATATACACGTAATACTTTTGTCAGAGACTTAGCTGAAACCAAGTATTCCTACAACTTCGTAAACCTAGATGGCGATATCTTTCTCAGGCACGACAGATGCAACAAACGAGGGGGCGGTGTAGGGGCGTACATACGCTCTGATCTGTCACCTACTGTACTACACACATCCGACAACATTGTAGATAAACAAGAGGCATATATGTTCATAGAGATCAAATCCCTTAACAGAAAGTGCTTAATATGTGTCCTTTACAAACCTCCTGAAGTAGACGGGTTTGCCTGCTTCTAAACTGCCTTCTCTACTCTCTAATCGTCATATGAACATGTAATTATGGCAAGTGACATTAACATTAATTTTCTGCGCAGTAGTCCTTCCACTGGAAAATTTAAGAGGGTGCTTTCTTCCTCAAATATGACGCTACTTCAGCTGGCACCTACTCATCACACGACTACCAGTCACACTTTTATAGATATATTCGCAAGGAAATCTCCAAACAGAATAATCCGCACCTCTCAAATATTTGCGCCTGGCATGTCTCCCCATGACATTATTTTCATGACGTATTCACTAGAATGTCCTAGAAAGAAACAAAAACTGTGTACATACCGAGACTTCAAACGCATAAATTTGCCTGAACTCGAAACTGAGGCACAAGAAATAGTTTGGGGGATGACCTCTACTCCCCTCATGGACATAAACGACAAACTCCAAGATTTCACTAACAAAATTACTCAACTACATGACAAATACGCTCCAATAAAGACCAGAAAAGTAAAAAGGAAACCTGCACCTTGGCTGACTGATGAACTAAAACAGCTCATGAATCTCATAGACGCTGCACATCGAGCATACAAGATACACCCTACACCAGAAAATCACACTGTATACAAACAGAAGCGAAACAAAGTCAGTCAAGTGGTGAGAAACGCTAAGCTCAGGCATGCCCGTACATTAGTTGACAATAGATGTAGACCAGCTATCCTGTGGAAAAATCTCCGTAGTCTCGGTTTAGGCAAAATAAAAGTTGCAGAAAATCCCATGGTCCGAGCTGAAGAACTAAACCGATTCTTCACATTACCTGCAACCACAATTGAACCGAAAAAAAACCCCAGAGAATCATTGATTACTTCATGTGGATGAACGACTGTAGCAAAGAAAAATTCTATCTACGGCACGTCACTTGCAATACTGTCAAGAAAGCCATAATGCGGATTAGATCAGCATTTTTCCCTGAGGCCTGTAAACTGGGACAAATTAAGCCACTGCCTAAAAAGGACATCGCCACAGCACCCTCTGACTGCCGCCCCATCTGCCTTCTTTCTTCACTATCAAAAGCCTTAGAATATATAGTCCATGACCAGCTCACCAACTACCTAACTACGAGGTGCATTCAAGTTCTAGGGTCTCCGATTTTTTTTCTAATTAACTACTCTCCCGAAATCGATGAAACTGGCGTTACTTCTAGACGTAATCGCCCTGCAGACGTACACATTTTTCACAACGCTGACGCCGTGATTCCATGGCAGCGGCGAAGGCTTCTTTAGGAATCTGTTTTGACCACTGGAAAATCGCTGAGGCAATAGCAGCACGGCTGGTGAATGTGCGGCCACGGAGAGTGTCTTTCATTGTTGGAAAAAGCCAAAAGTCACTAGGAGCCAGGTCAGGTGGATAGGGAGCATGAGGAATAACTTCAAAGTTGTTATCACGAAGAAACTGTTGCGTAACGTTAGCTCGATGTGCGGGTGCGTTGTCTTGGTGAAACAGCACACGCGCAGCCCTTCCCGGACGTTTTTGTTGCAGTGCAGGAAGGAATTTGTTCTTCAAAACGTTTTCGTAGGATGCACCTGTTACCGTAGTGCCCTATGGAATGCAATGGGTAAGGATTACGCCCTCGCTGTACCAGAACATGGACACCATCATTTTTTCAGCACTGGTGGTTACCCGAAATTTTTTTGGTGTCGGTGAGTCTGTGTGCTTCCATTGAGCTGACTGGCGCTTTGTTTCTGGATTGAAAAATGACATCCACGTCTCATCCACTGTCACAACCGACGAAAAGAAAGTCCTATTCATGCTGTCGTTGCGCGTCAACATTGCTTGGCAACATGCCACGCGTGCAGCCGTATGGTCGACCGTCAGCATTCGTGGCACCCACCTGGATGACACTTTTCGCATTTTCAGGTCGTCATGCAGGATTGTGTGCACAGAACCCACAGAAATGCCAAATCTGGAGGCGATCTGTTCAACAGTCATTCGGCGATCCCCCAAAACAATTCTCTCCACTTTCTCGATAATGTCGTCAGACCAGCTTGTGCGAGCCCGAGGTTGTTTCAGTTTGTTGTCACACGATGTTCTGCCTTCATTAAACTGTCGCACCCACGAACGCACTTTCGACACATCCGTAACGCCATCACCACATGTCTCCTTCAACTGTCGGTGAATTTCAATTGGTTTCACACCACGTAAATTCAGAAAACCAATGATTGCACGCTGTTCAAGTAAGGAAAACGTCGCCATTTTAAGTATTTGAAACAGTTCTCATTCTCGCTGCTGGCGGTAAAATTCCATCTACCGTACGGTGCTGCCATCTCTGGGACATATTGACAATGAACGCGGCCTCATTTTAAAACGATGCGCATGTTTCTATGTCTTTCCAGTCCGGAGAAAAAAAATTGGAGGCCTTAGAACTTGAATGGACCTCGTACTAACAACCTACTAGACGAATACCAATCAGGTTTCCGTAAACATCAAAGCACAACATCCGCACTGATAAAGGTGACAGATGACCTGAAAATTTCCATGGACAGACAATAAGACTATCATTTGCTTCTTAGATTTCAGCAAAGCAGTTGATACTGTCGACTTCGACATCTTACTAGCCAAACTTAGCGGTCTAAATTTCTCACCAAGTGTAGTGCAGTGGTTTCGCTCATACATGATGTCTCGTCAGCAACGCGTCCTGTCCGGGAATATAAAATCACAATGGCGGCAGGTAGTGTCAGGCGTTCCCCAAGTCTCAGTACTAGGTCCCATCCTCTTCTCTCTGTATGTCAATGATGTGCCGTCGGTTCTGACTTATTGCAAATATCATACGTATGCTGATGACCGTCAGTTGTATCTAAGTGCGAAACCAAGCAATCTTATGAAAGCTATTGAAAATTTCAATACTGATCTCGATGCACTATCAAAATGGGCACAGGACATAGGACTAAAACTAAACCCATCTAAAACTCAAGCGGTACTTGTTGGTCACTCTAAGCTCATTAGCCCAAAACATCGGGAATCCGTACCATCTCTTATCCTAAATGGAACAAATATTAACTTCTCTCCCTCAGCAAATGGTTTGGGAGTTATAATAGATGAAAATCTAAATTGGACAGAGCACGTAACTGCAGTGTGCAAAAAAGCATCAGCATCCCTTCATGTCCTACAAAAATATAAAAAACTCTTCCCTTTCGATCTGAAAAAGAAATTAGTACAAACGCTTATACTCCCAATTATTGACTACAGCGATATTATCCTACAAGGCCTCTCTCAGGAAAACTCGCGACGTCTGGAACTGGTCATGAATGCCTGCGTCCGATATATCTGTGACGTTCGACTTTTTGATCACATTTCACCAGCATATGCAAAATTGTCCTGGCTGCGTGCAGACAAACGCAGAGATTTCCATACACTCTCTCTCATTTACTGCCTTATAAATGTACACTGTCCCTCATATCTCTCCTCGTCCTTAACGCTTATGTCCCACCATAATAAAATCCTCTCTGTTCCACTGCGCCGGCCTAAGTGGCCGAGCGGTTCTAGGCGCTTCAGTCTGGAACTGCGCGACCGCTACCGTCGCAGGTTCGAATCCTGCCATGGGCATGGATGTGTGTGATGTCCTTAGGTTAGGTAGGTTTAAGTAGTTCTAAGTTCTAGGGGACTGATGACCGCAGATGTTAAGTCCCATAGTGCTCAAAGCCATTTGAACCATCTTTTTGTTCCACTGCATCGCTCAGTCACCTTCTCCAAGTCCTTTACAGTAGCGGGAACCCGACTCTGGAATAGCTTCCCTCATTATGTTAGAGAACTTAAAAACATGTCCGCATTGCCACGAAGTATTGGTGGTACAAAAGATGTTGCTAAGTATATAAAAAACTGCCTACCATGTGCCCAAAGAGCACCACCTGCATGAATCAAAATTCCCTTACAATCTCTTCCTGAGGCATCAAAAACCTTTCAGTTTGGATGTAGTCGGGCCACTTCCCATAAGTACACAAGGAAGTAAATATATTCTATCCATTACTGATCACTTTTCCCGATACCTTATTTTGATACCCATCGGTGACATGTCAACTGAAACAGTAGCACTAGTTTTTGTGGTTCATCTTGTCCTTCCTTTCGGAAGCCCTGATGCCATTATAACATATCAAGGAACCAATTTTATGTCCACCATATTTGTCCAAGTTTGCAAACTGCTGAGAATAAGAAAATGGAGAACCACCCCTTTTCACCCCCAGGCAAATGGCCGCATTGTCATTTCCATCGCACTGTGAGACGAATGCATCAACTCAGCCCACAGTAACTGCAAAAATACATTCCGTACATGGCAAGTCCGAACAATTGCCATTTCCACGAAGCTACTGAACATACGCCTTATGAGACAGTGTTTGGCTGCCCTGTGGAATCTCCCTTTGAGATCGATAAATTACCTCCAGGAATCGGTCACACAGCCGTTAAAAGAGCTAGCCCGCTGTCTTAAGGCCATTTGGAAGAAGATGCAAAGAAACAGCCGCAAAGCAACCAGGAAACAGATGTAATGAAGTAACAAAAATGCCATCTTCACCCCTAGAAATCTGGTGATTTGGTTTTGCTAAAAAACCCTAGTATAAAGAAAGAAAGAGTGAAGAAACTTACCCCTCTGTATGATGGACCATATTCAATCATTCGGCTCTCTTCCCCTGTCAGTGCAGAATTACAACTGACTGACCGCAAGGTGGTCGTCCATTTTCGTAGACTAAAACCCTATTCAGGAACTATGCCTCTCCCACCGCCTTCTGAGACAAGTGCTGGACCTTAGCAGGTTCTACCCCACCCTGTGAAGTGGAGGAAAAGGGAAGTTCCACCATCCCCAACTCGCCCTAGATACGCTCTGAGATCTAAACAGCCATATGTCCTTAGATCCAGGGACTAAACACCAAGGAACTGCTTCTTACTTAGGAGGTTCCCAGGTACATAAAAAAAAAATTAAAAAAATAAAGGGGGGGGAGGGGGTACAAGGCTTAAGCAGCCAGCTTGTTACTTTCCTTTGCAAATGAACATTCTACCTATACGATATGTATTTTATGCTCCCATGCTATGATAACTAGATAACTAAGATGTCACCCTAGCCTCCCTCTACCACTCTATTTTAAATAGCAATATATTTAATTCTAAATAAAAGCATCATATGGAGAAGTTATGGATCAGTATCAGGATATTGTACGAAGTAATGAATGCATTAAGTCTCTACCTTTTCATTCCAAAGACTTGCACCCTGAGAGGGCACCATGTTTCAATAAGTAATTTTCCCGTGTTAACACCCAGAGTGATAATTAATAACGCACAATACTAACTGAGAAATTTGCTCCTAACGAAGATACATAACTAGTCGCTTTGACACCAAAAGAAATGTTAGATAACTCAATGATTATTCTTGTGCCGCAGCCGTGTGGCCTACATACAACAGTTACACTCTAAATTTCCCCTACCGTCCCTCATGGACGCCTGTTCTTTATCATGTTAACTTGTTCAGATGGCTCTGAGCACTTTGGGACTTAAATTCTGAGGTCATCAGTCCCCTAGAACACAGAACTACTTAAACCTAACTAACCTAAGGACATCACACATATCCATGCCCGAGGCAGGATTGGAACCTGTGACCGTAGCGATCGCGCGGTTCCAGACTGTAGCACCAAGAACCGCTCGGCCACCCCGGCCGGCATGTTAACTCAGAAGGTAAGTACAGCCGCTCGGCGGTACTGCGAAGTTGTAAACACGTGCGCTCGGCAGTACTGCGAAGTTATAAACACGTGCGCTCAGCCTGTCAGAATCAGGTGAGCCCCTCAACAAGGAGTCGCACGTGCGGTGTCCATAGTGTGAAGGGCAGAGGCACGTCAAACACCTGGCGCTGCTGTTACTTCCCAGCCCCTCCCCAACCCGCGCTATCCCACTAGCCCGGGCCAGGCTGTCGCCGCCTGATTGCCGCCCCCCCCCCTTCCTACCCTGTCTCTGCGCGTCGTCCGTGTGCCTGACTGCCACTGTTAAAGAGACCTTACACATATTAGAACTAGAGATGGGTCGAACTCGTTCATTCCCGTGAACTACTTCATTCATTTCACTCTTTGCCGTGAAGCGTTCAAATGAAGTAGTTCATTCATGAAGTACGGAAGCCTGGCGAAGTTGCTCAGATCGCCGCTAAGCCGCGGCTACGCTCGCTTCGCTCGTACCATAAAGCTTCGTAATACTTCATAATTTTACCAACAGATGGCCGAACTACGCAGTAACGTGCACGCTACGTTTTACGCTCTTACAGCGTCTGAGTTAACTTAGATAGAGCATGGTCGAAGGGGACAAAGGAAAGATAAACAGAGAAGCCTGTCACACATAAAGAAGGTATTACATTTAATCTTGCTCGACATTTTCTCATGAAGCGCCCAAAAAAGTCTTTATCTGCCAAATGAAACATTATTTGTTGTATTCATGGACTGAAAACTAGGGCTGCCAACGAAATGCAGTCCAATTTTATGTTCCTTTTAAAATTTAATCCAAAATAGAACGAGTATGTTTACCACTGTCACAAAGTCTATATACCTACGTTAAGTAATTATTCAGAAGTAGATTTTATTTTTATTGAGAATAATAATCCTCCAGATTCAAAACGTAAACTGTCACCTTTAATCATTAGTACGATTTCAGGTAACATCCCTCTTTCAGTGTTATCAGCAAACCTTTTATTTTCATGTTGGCGGTGCGTGCTCACACAGCCAGCCTCTTCGTTTGTATCTTTAATATTCATTTGTCTGCAAGCGCTGTCAACGGTAGGCTACCTGTAGACGCGAAGTTTAACTGCACAAATAGTCGCGGGTAATCATGTCAGCACTGTAGGAAGCAGCTGACGCTGCCTTCCCCTCTCCCCTCACCTCCCCAACCCCTCGTAAACCTATCGTTCCCCATTCGTCGACAGGCGGTAGAGGGAGGACTGAAGGTTGACTGAAATGAAGGGAGGATGAGTGACGTAGCGCCGATGTAGTGGGAGAGGGAGAGGGCAAGAGAGTGAGTGAACTAGAAAAAAGTGTGGAGTGTGCCATCTGTGGAGAGTTTGAAGCACCAGTTCATTGCAATTGAGTGGTTAGTTCACACTTCACTGGACTGAAGCGTTCATTTTAACGACTCATTCACGAGCTCCCCATCACTAATTAGAACATACTACCTTCGCTATCAACCAATCAACCAATGTATAGCAATTTAATACCGAAAGGTACTCTCTTCTTGTGTAATACCTATTTCAAACGTGATCACTTCGATCCTTCCATCTCATACCCGGGTAACTTCAACAACTGGAAAACCCACCCGCAAATTTAAACCCACCCGTAAATTTAATTGCACATCCAAACCCTTAACATGCCTGCTGACCAGACTATAACTCCGAGGGGTGTTTGGAAGCAAGTGACCTCCAGCTGATGGAATGCAAAGTGGAAAAGCATTGCAATAACGAAGTGGGCCATTATGGGGTGTCTTCCCGAGCACTGCCATTTAGGTTGGCGGCGCTCTGCATTTCCGAACCTCCTCCAAAGTATAGTACCACCATACCACCTTCCGTCTAGTCTGACACATCTTAAGAACTGACTACCTGCTCCCTTTCCAAATCCTTAAAAGGTTTCACCATTACGTGCCCACCACAGCCTATTCACCTTTGCCACTACGAAAGTAAAAAAATTCTTTACAAATGAGCTACAATAATTTTACACAATAAACCAATATAAATCGATTCGTTTGAGAAAGGAGTTAGAGTACTATTCCAAACAGTCACTAATCCCACTCTAATATTATTAATTTACGTGAACTGTATTTTATAAATGGTTAATTAAAACGTCCCCAGTAGTCGTGAAAATCTTTCACTTAGGACACGCTGGAGCTGTTGCTGTGGCACACTACATGTTCTGTGCAGTCGATCTGCTATCACAGCGGTAACCTGAAACTCGCCTCCATCGCACCACATCTGCTTGTGCCTCTTGTCATTTTTATAACGCTACCTGCTTCACCATGTACCGAGTTTGATAAATTGTTTTACCACTCAGTTTTGGAGGCACCCTAAAAATTTTTACGATACCCTAATCTCCACCAATAAGAGAACCCCCAAACAGACAAATTTAAGAATTAATACCGCGAATTAAATATTACGTACTTATTCACTATACCCTGCACCTCGAACATAACACTTATGAAAATCGACTATAGAATTGTCCCCTTTATACTCCCGATAGCTTTACGGGTATTAGGAGGGAGCACACGACCCAAGAGAACCAAGCTTCGAACATCGGCCACAGCCGACAAGAAAAAAATAATTACAGTTAAGTCCGTCCAGTCACGACAACATGATACACCTCCAGAACATTAAAACAAGTACACCTCACCAGTAAACGGTGCCTATCCTCTTCTTCCCCACCCAGATATTTACCAGAAGGCTCAGTATTCTGCGCATTTTGTATGATTAGAGGTGTTGAGCAATGTCCGACCCATTATGCGTTGCCAGTTGCTAGCTGATTAATAATTGATACCTAATAACTTGTATTTTTTTCTCCCCTTATGATTTTGTGTTACGTTTAAGCATTTCAAAGCCATTTTGAACGCAGCAAAGCCCTTGCTATACCCTATATGTTATACCATGCATGTATTTTTATAATTTATACCATTTTATATTTATGACCCCAGTATGTAAAGGCCCACCACAGCCCTGTATTCTAGATATGTTACACTATAGTAATACTGCGATTACGTAGGCTCCCCCTTCAGTCGTGATGCACGATTTTGTGAGTTTGCGATTCCGGAATCCTATTATGCGCCTTTTTCGTGCCCAGAGCAGGACTGGTATGTTTAGAAGAAAGGAAGCACCCACGTTATCTAAGATACTCAATAGAGAAGAGTTGAATGCGCTCCAGAAGTTGAGAAGAAGTGTGCTACCCTCTTACTGTAGAGCGGTAAGGGAAATAGATTTCGTGATAGGATATAACTAAACAAGTTTCACCCAAGTAAGTGAAGAATTGCAGTTCGTACCCCATGTGCGTTTTGCACATTTAAGAGTTCACAAAGACGAACATAAGTTTTTTGTTGTTCACCCTACTTTTTACGAAGTAATTTAGTGATGAAGTGAAGACGTTACGAGCGAGCACGGAAATCGACACCGCTACCATTTGTATACAGTGCTCCGCCGTGTGTTTAGGAAGTGAGAGGTTCCTGTTTGTTTATTCAAATAACTACTCCCATGGTGTAATAACATCGAAGCACCCGCTGAAATAACCACTAGATTGTTGATGATTAGCACCCATGACGTGACGTCATCACCCAAGTCCAGTAATGTATGATCTTGCTGGAAGTATATTTAGCAAGAGACTTCCACCCTAATGAATAAAAGTTTTTATTGTACGATGTCGCGTGTTACGAGTACCTCCGAGGAACCGAGCCCTGCCATGTGCTACTCAACGGTAGCGGTTTATTATTTAATAGGTCTCACTGCGATATCTCTACCCTCCCCGAGGAAGTGTTTGCACACTTATATTATGCCCATAATGTGCGACTCCCCCCTCTTATGTGGTATTTACCAGAGCAACCGATGGTACTACCATCGCCTGACAATTGGCCATCTCTCCCCAATCACTCAAATTCCCAGCTGATCCAATCTTTAACCGACCTGGTAAACAAAGAGTCAGAGCAGATAACACTAAATTGTGCCACCGCGCATATCATGAACTGGCACAATAACCATTATCTCAGTCGTATAGTCATTTCCAGTTCTGTATGTACACCTCTAATAATTATTGATTCATTGCTATGGGTAGCTTTTAGAAAAGGACATTTTACGCGACTTCGGTCGCCCCTCCCCCTCCCCTGAACAGCAGCCTCCTGGAGAATATCACGCTTAAGTTTTTGTAATGGTAACATGAATGTTTCTTGTTGCCCCATGCTGTAGTAGTCCAGTAGAAAATTGCCATGGTATGATTAACATGTGAGTAGGAAAGGAATAATAAATTAATAAAATACCTCCAAAAATAAAAGGCATGGCCTTCCTTTAGGTATAAGCAACAAAGTGAATCACCGTATGCGTATGAAGTAATGAAAAAGTGTTAATCCCCTTCTCCCCTTGTGATCTGTGCTGTGACCCTTCTGGAACTCCCACTTATACGCCACCGAGCGAGGTAGCGCAGTGGCTTGCACACTGGACTCGCATTCGGGAGGACGACGGTTCAATCCCGCGTCCGGCCATCCTGATTTAGGTTTTCCGTGATTTCCCTAAATCGCTTCAGGCAAATGCCGGGATGGTTCCTTTGAAAGGGCACGGCCGACTACCTTCCCCGTTCTTCCCTAATCCGATGAGACCGATGACCTCGCTGTCTGGTCTCCTTCCCCAAAACAACCAACCAACTTATACGCTCCGGCGGAAGTTGCAGTGCGCCACAGCCCGCCGCTGCCCGCTGCGGCCATCGACCTTCGCCGCTGCCAGCGCCAACAGCTGATCGCCGCACCTTGCGCTGCCTCTCGCAGTGCCTCACAACAATGCCGCACCATCCGCTGTCGTCCAAATTTTATCACGCAAGATTCTTTCAATATTTTTCCTGAGCAAATATGGAAATTGAAAAAAAATGTATTGTCAAAAATTATGTAAGGTTGTCCTTCGCAGGAGCCCCACAGTAACTGTCAATTTGCCGTCCCCTGCTTCACTCCTGAGGAGGGGAGAAGGATGTACAGTGGGGGCCGTTACTTAGTGGATGTTATACTATAAAAATTTAATATTTTATATTTCAGTTGATGTTCGCCAGTGCTTTCTGCCTGGCGACTAGTTTCATCTCGTAAGTAACGTTGCATTATACCGGACAGAACCACTTCGAAACTCACTTGTTGAACCATCAGCAGCTAAACTCACATGTTGCTGACAGAATAACACTACCGAACCGCGCGCCTACAATTTGGCTGTCCAATAAGGAGATTTGGAGGTGGTCACGTGGGGGTGCAGCATCGGCCAGCTGCCGGGAGCGGAAATGCCGTTCATTCTCTTCTGATGTCTGCTTCCGAGCCGATTAGATGCTTTCCTCTCCTGCTCTCCTGGGCAGCAGCCCATTCAGTTTCGGCGGCTTCTCTAAGCCGGCCTTCAACCACTTTTTACTGAAATAACCCATCATGTCTATCATTAAATTCTTAACTTCATCACCTCAACAGATGCCTACTGCTTTCCCTTCCTCGCCAATCCTGACACACTAACAGTTTGGTCCGATTGTCAAGTATAACCTCTACCCATACTATTTCACGAGAACTAGCTACTTCAATTTCACTACAAGGCAAACTACTTCTGACATCAATAAATACTCCACCACCAATTGTATTTAATCTATCCTTTACGAACACTGTTAGATCGTTTGAAAAGTTTCTGCTGTACTCATTTCCAGCTTTAGCCAGCTTTCTGTAAGTGTAACTATTTGAGCTTCAGTGCTTTCTATTAGTTCTCGGAGCTCTGGTTCATTCCCAACACAGATACGACAATTTACAACTACAATACCGGTCGTTTCTACAATTAGCTTACTGTGTTTTAAATGCCTCTTATAGACGGACGCCCTTTCTGTGATTCCCTGAGGCCCTCTACCCTAAAAAACCGCCCAGTCCCTTCCACACAGCCCCTGCTACCCGTGTAGCCGCTTCCTGTGTGTAGTTGACTCCTGATCTATTAAGAAGAACCCGGAAACCCACAACCCGATGGCACAAGTCAAGGAATCTGCAGCCTACACGGTCACAGAACCTCCTGAGCCTCTGATTCAGACCCTCCACTCGGCTCTACAACAAAGGACCAAAGTCGGTTCTATCGACAGCACAACAATCACAGCTCCTATCCATTACTGCCGTCACTCCTGTTTGAAGCTCGTAAAAATACACAACAAACGAAAGGTGTACTCGCCTTATTAGCAGCAGGAACACGAGGTGCTCTGTCACTTATGGTCTATCTAACACTGAGCTATAGTAACAAAAGCAAACGAAAGCCTCTACGATACGAGAATCGATATAAGAGTCGATAGCAACGGCGGTATGGTACGCTATACTGTTATTAAAATAAAATCTTGTGTCTAGTAGGCACTAGAACACGCAAAAAATTGCAAAAATAATCTAGTAAATACATAAATAAGCCACTCCTGTTGGAAGCTCGTAAAAATATACCACAAACGAACAGTGTACTCGCCTTATTTCCAGTAGGAACATGAGGTGCTGCCTCACATGTGTGTGCATGTGTGCACGTGTGGGTGTGTGTGTTTCTCTCTCTCTCTCTCTCTCTGTGTGTGTGTGTGTGTGTGTGTGTGTGTGTGTGTGTGTGTGTGTCTGTGTGTGTGTGGTGTGCGTGTGTGATTAGAATATAACACTTTCTTCGTGTACACGCAAATCTGATACCAGTTACTGAATAAAGTATCTTCGACTCAGACTGTTAACGTCCTTTACTGAATGGTCACGAAGGGTTTTGCATTCTTAAATTGCATCATCTGGTGATCTGTACACTGGAGGCATAACATTTACTCTTTGAATAACCAATTTGTAAAAATAAGTGATAATAATCACATAGGGCTGCTAACAATAGTACTCGTCCATTAGCTTTTAATAATTTGTGGTATACAGGAGCCGGCCGGAGTGGCCGAGCGGTTCTAGGCGCTACAGTCTGGAACCGCGCGATCGCTACTGTCGCAGGTTCGAATCCTGCCTCGGGCATGGATGTGTGTGATGTCCTTAGGTTAGTTAGGTTTAAGTAGTTCTACGTTCTAGGGGACTGATGACCTCAGAATTTAAGTCCCATAGTGCTCAGAGCCATTTGAACCATTTGGTATACAGGAAAAGTAGTTATAGCGAAGTCCCATGATTCAATAACAAAGCAATAAAAGTAGGTAACACGCTGTAATCCGGTGGTCCGAGTTCAAATGATTGGGCACAAAGTGAAACCTACGAAATAAGGGCATATCTCCATAAGTACGAAAAACAAAAGAAATCCGAAAACTGTAGGTGCCGTAAGAAAAGGCGAATAAACCAACTCAAACAAATTTATCCTAACTAGTTTATGGATAATGTTCGTGTTCAACTTTGCTTTTCTTATCTGGTTCCTACTTGAAGTTACGCTCCATTCAATTGACTTTCATTGTTTGGATGTTCTTATGGGATCTATGGTTCTTCCGATTTCTTCCGTTTTTCATAGTTGCAGAGATATGCCTTTATTTAATAAGTCACTTTTCGGGCTCAATCATTTTAACTTGGACCACCGGTTTACAGCGAATTACGAATTTGTATTGCTTTGGCGGTGATCAACGCTACTGTGTCTCTTGCATACTGCACTGATTTAAAAGATAATGTAGGTATACTGTTCTTAGCAGCCTGATGTGATTATGTTCACTTACTTTTAAAAATAGATTATTTCAAGGTGTAAATATGTTATTCCTCCAATGTACAGATTATCTGATGACGTATTTTAAGAATCCAAACCTGCTCATGATCTATAGGTAAAAGATGTTAGATGGCTTAGCAGAAGACTTTTTATTCACCGTGCAAAGATTTGCATGTGATTGCCTTCACTTTAAAGTTACGTGTGCAAAACTATTTGTTGAGGTTATTTCTGCCGGTATTGAATAACAGTTTGCAAGGGTGCAGGAGCATACTGCGTTGCAAGATGATCAATGTAAATACAGTATTTGCATTATTTGGTTTTCTACTGGCAGGTGAAAGCCCCTCAAGTACCATTGAAAAGTGTCTCAGTCTATATATTCATTGATTGTTGTCAACTTTGTTAATGTGATACTATTTTCTTTTTTTCCAGAGTCGTCATGGATGATGTCTTCTGTCAATGTACCATCAACCGTCAAGATTCCACAACGCTTCCTAAAGCCACCTACCAACGCTTTACGGCAACATCAACCTAGTCCAGAATCTAGATGATCGTTTCTGATCTCCTGAACACATGTCAAAGTCTGTGGAGGCAGGTTAGCATGTAAGTTGGTCAGCAGTAGCTTCTCAGCCTGCTGTGTTAGAAATAACGATACTGATAATAATCAGGTGTACCAACATGATGCCACAGACCTACCAGTTACCGAAAGCAGAGCAGCATTTGAAAAGATGACTTTGAATACCGGCATAGAGAATTCGATTGGGTTTTTGGATGTGATGGTGTTAGTAAATGCTTATTAGAGATCTTGGGGATGTGAGATTTCCACAGTCATTAAAGGTCTGTGAAAGCCAGACACTAAGAGCTGCTATGCCCTTTGTCGTGAATTTAATGCAGTAAACAGGGACGGTGAAATTGCCAGAATCCCCATTCATTTTCAGATCTTAAATATCGCCGGGCACCCCACTTGCTGTAGTGTATGAGATGTCTGTATTGATCAGGAATGAAGCCGGGTTCGATTTTCTGACTTTGAGGAAGGAAAGTCTGGAAAAGTGCTAGTTTGCGTTCCTTGGTTAAACACTGCATTATATGTTTTTGATCCGTTGCATGGAAGTTCTTTCCATACTGAGCTTCCTAACGATGTAGCCAGAAAAAGGCCATTATGTACTTCATAATTTTTCTTGGTCCTTTCTGACTTACCAGAGAAATATACATTAAATGTCAGAGTGTATGCGCCAGTGCAACTTGAGAAAGGGTGAAATTTATATGTGTTACAGTTTTGCTGGTATTGACTTCCCCATAAAGATTTAGGAAATTTGAAAATTGGAGAGGTAAAAAGCCTCCAATTTTCAGTTCATGTTTGGAACCTGAAGAAAGATGATTCCCCAAATCATAGCGCTGTCAGTCCACTCTGAATATGCAAATCAGCATCAAGAATACGTTGATTTCCTACTTACATCTGACAATCACAAACATAATTACTGTCTCATCAAGAAATTGTCCAAACTAAAGCTGTGAGAATAGCCCCATCGCCTTTCATACAGTTCTCACAGAACAGCATGTACCATTTACATCAGCATAACAGGTTGTGTGCTTGTAGGACTCAGTCCTTAGTTTTTATACATCATGTATCAGGGAAGATCCTAAAAAATAATTGCTCTCTGAGTTTAAAGCACTTTTAGAGAAACTTGATGTGGTTTATGACGCTTTGGTTCCTCCAATTAAAATGCAGTAAGACTTGAAACAATTTAACAAAGACATTAGCTGTTCTGTTTGAGTTATCATTATCAAATTCTAACGAAAAATAGGTGTTTGATCACTGTTACCTCACTGGCAGGATTTGTGAGGTACTGCATAACTCAAGCAATCTAAAATATCTACTCCCTACCCGTTTTCGTCCATAATTTGAGTAGATATAATGCTTATTTCACCATTGAGCAATTCAGATGTTTACAACAACGCAATCCACGGATTACCATCTTGCCTATGAACACAGAGAGTTACATTTCATTTTCTAAGAGGGTAACTTAAAAAACATAGCGCTAAGATACCTGGATTCCTTAACATCTATGCAGGCACCACTTCAAAAACTTGCTGAACCTGTGCATCAGTCAGACATGCATCTCACGTGAGCTCCATATCCCAATGATGCCAAGTTTCAGTTCGTTGCCAAGCAGGAGGTATTCCGATACAAATATCTGGATTTGATAGAGAAGATAAAGGAAATCATGCTACCTGACATATCCACTTTCTACAGAAATTTAACAGTAATACCGCAATCGATGCAGAATATAAGCATGCAATGAGTGTTTGGCAGCAATTTAATATCACAGACTTAAGACAATATGCAGGGCTTTACGTGGACATACACATACACCTCCTAGCCGATCTTTTTGTAAAATTCGGGAGTGTATGCTTGGCAACTTACGATCTGGCTTCTACTTCTTGCTAAATCGCACCATGGTTGTCTTGGGACACAGTGATTAAAAGTACAAAGGTCAAACTCGAACTTTTAATTGATGTTGACATGCCGCTGTTCTTAGATTGTGGGACTCATGGAGGACTGCCAGTGTGTACACAGACATTCCAAGGTAAATAATAATCCACGAATGGATGAATCGTTCAACTGTCTTGCATTCAGGCTACACTCAGTACTTGGATACCAACAATTTATATGTATACAATATGCTACAATGTCTACCTGTTGGAGTGTTTCGGCAGCTGTCCGATATTGAAATCGTCAGATTAACTGACAGCATTTTAAATGTACAGATAATGATAGTGAAAGTTATATCCTGGTTGTAGACTCACATATCCTGTTTGTTTACATAATGTGCATAGCTATCTGCTGCTATACCCAGAGCATCAGATTCCACGAAACAGTCCACCCCAAGCAATAGACAACATTAGGAAATTAATCTAGGTGTGTAATTCATTATAGAAAGCAAAAACAGTGTATGAATTTTGGGATGGAATTGAGTAGAATTACCCACAGAATGGCCTTCAAGTGGAACTGCTGGTTGAAGTTGTATAGTGCTCATAACATCAAAGGGAAGGCCTCCATGTCATTTAATTTAGAAAATAATTTTTATAAACTAAAGGGCAATAAAAATTTTGGGAACACTGCAGAAAATATGAAAAGTCGTCGCAAAATTCATTCCACCAGAAAATGGAATGGATCGTTCGGCACATCAACATGCCAACATGCAAATGGGCAACCATGTTCAACGATAAATTTGTGGCTCTGGAGATAAATAAGTTTTCTACACTTTTCGGGAAACCTGTTTATGTTCGTAAATGCATATTAGACATTTCAAAACTCCATATGTACCATTTTATTGATAAGTTTGCCAAAACTCATTTTCAAGACACAAAGTTACTTTATATGGATACAGACAGTTTCATTTACTGGAGAAAATGTTATGATCCATATGAAATGATAAGGTACAACACCGATGTATTACACATGTCTGGATATAAAGCTGAAATTCAGTATCACATAAAAGTTGGCGAACAGTAAGGTTGTCATCTTCATGAAAGATGTTGTGAATGGATTGCAGATTGTGGAGTTTGTACATCTACAATCCAAAATGTATACAAACTGTACACAAGGTAGTCGCACCCAATGAAGGATTAACAATGTGAGTTGTTCAGCCACACAGAGTCTTACAACTGATGATAACTGTGAATGTCTGAGTGGTGGTGTTGGTGCACCACACATGACAAAACAGATTAATTTTCGAGCTAAGAATCATGTGGTTTATAAAGTTGAAGAACTGAGAATCTGTGTGTCATATAACGACGATAAGTGGTTCATTTGTGATAATGAATTGATAGTCACAATGTTCACTTGAATGGAAGACAAATGAATTTATTTGTGTGCGTGCGTGCGTGTGTGTGTGTGTGTGTGTGTGTGTGTGTGTGTGTGTGTGTGTATTTGACTTAGCTTTTATAATTTTATGAATCTGGTGTATATACACTATCGCATTTCCATTTCTGTGTATGACTAATTTTTTATAAAGTAATTGTATAAAAAAGTTTACATATGTTATTCACATTTCATAAATCTCGGTGCATCTATAGATATTTCATAATTTGTGTATGAAATAAGGGTTTTCTGATTTACACAAAAGAATGTAAGTTGACTGCATCTACAGTTCTCACATTAATTGTATAACACGCAATTTAAGCGTTCCTTACTAACATCTACTGATCTGCATGTAGCATACTTTTGTTTGTATAGGATGGAGATGAAGTTTTCTGCTGCTCATCATTCAAGTAATTATAGATTGAAAATGCATTATAGCGATCTTTGAGGAAATAACTTGTGGTAACACATGTCGACACCGCCCTACGATGTATGAAGGTTAGTAATCGAAAGGAGAGTTTCCGTCTGACTCTTGACAGTGATCGTGTAGGATTTGGTGGACCAAAAGGAGCGTATCCACTAGGTAACACCTCCAGCAGCTATGTACTACAAGTGCCCTCTGCCGCCGCAATGTAGGTTGTCCAGCGGCAGACACTCAGCCCACTTGCACTTGGAGACATTACACTACATCACCTACAAACGTGCTTCATCACTGTTGACATTGAGATAGCTGGACTCTTCTGGATGCCTTATTTGTAGTTAGTCTTCATAAGCTAGGAGAAAAACACGTTAAGTAAATCTTACGTTCGTTGTGCTAACTTGCTCCCTAATTATTTGTACTCCTGTATGCCTTTCTTCTGAGGACAGTTGCTGCACCACTCTGTAGATCACCTCTCCTTACCATTGTGTACAAAGTCATACACAACGTAAGTGATACCTTTAATACTGCATACTTATGTATAATAACGTATACTTAAATACAGACTATACTTTCTTCTGATTTTGGTTCTGTAATGCTATACTCCGTTAATGTTTCATACTGCATACACAGTACAACACCTCTTAACTGAACTAAAGGAGGTTGCGGGAAGCCATTTCCGATAACAATTGTTTTGGTTAAGCCACGAATATCTAATATATACTACATTACTTAGTATTGTAATTACAGTATGTACTTTTGAAAAGATTTGAAGATCAGACAAACACTATAATCTCTTTGTAGGCTGTTCTTGTGTTCTTTATTAAAGTCAAAATTAGATATTTAGGTTTATAGTAGATTTATATACAGTATACTACACTTAATTGTTTGTAGCTTATCAGTTAGTCATTAAAGAAACTCAGTAACTTTTGCATATTTCTTGCAGTCCTCTACGCTTTTCGAGAATCAATGATTTTTTTTTCTCTCATTAGAAGGAAAATTTTGGAAATTTGTGGTACGTTTCTGTGGGACCAAACTGCTAAGGTCATCAGTCCCTAGGCTCACACACTACTTAATCTACGAGTAACTTAAACTAACTTATGCTATGGACAACACACACATGCCCGAGGGAGGACTCGAACCTCCGACGGAGGGAGCCGCGGAAACTGTGGCAAGGCGCCTTAGGCAGCGCGGCTACCCCGCGCGGTTATTAGAAGGCGTTCAGCCGACGTTGACCCACTGCACTATTCAACAAACCTTAGGACAACATATAATAACAAAAACCCAGGTACTGAGATTTCTGTGTTATGGTATAACAAGCAGGTTTTTTCAAAGACAAATTCTGAACTTACACTAATGAAAAAATAATCGTGACATGAAGAAGGAGTTGCATGACATAAATGAAAGTTGGCAGGCATGTATTTACGTCTGAAAGATGGGGTCTATTCAGATTTCGTGCCAGTCGCGTAAGGGATGCGTCAGTAGCACCACTACGAGGATGCAAATCAGGATTGCTTTAAACACGCGCCGTAACGGTCTTGAGCGTTAGTTAACTTTGAGATTGGACGTAGTGACCTGATGTTAGTAAAAAATGCTTTGAAGGTGACAAAGATGCCATTTTCCACGCCTCATTGAGTTCGAATGAGATCTTTTAATAGGGCTACGAGACGCTGGATGTTCCTTCTGCGATATTGCAGAATGACTTAGCATGAACGCAGCCACTGTACATGATTTCTGTAAGCGGTGATCACGGGACTGTATAGTTGCAACAAGACAGGGCTCCAGAGGGCCACGGGGCACTACTGAGAGTTAAGACCATTGTGTTTGGCGTCTGGCTGTGGCGCATCTTACTGCATTTGCTGTAAATATTTGAGCTGCAGTTGGCATCATGGTGACTCAAGGAACTGATATTAATCAGTTACTACAAGGACGGCTCCAAGCCAAGGGCCCTCTGGCGTGCATTCCACTGACACCAGACCACCACCATTTGCGACCTCAATGGTGTCAAGCAAAAGCTCATTGGACGGTAGGGTGGAGTTACCATGTGTTGCCTAATGAAGGCTTATTCTCAGTCGGTGTCAGTGATAGTGATGTGTTGGTTAGAAGGAGGCCAGTTGAGGGCCTCCAGCTAACCTGTCTGTGTGCTAGGCATGCTGGATCTACACATGGAGTTATCGTGTGGAGTGCCAATTTGTATGATAGCAGGAGCACACCCCTAGTTAAAACATGCAACCTGGCTGCAAATTTGTATGACGGTCTGGCGATTCGACGTGTTGTGCTGCCATTCATGAACAGCATTACAGTGAGTGTTTTCCAATAGGATAACACTGGCCCACATACCGCTGTTGTAAGCCAAAATGTTCCTCACAGTGTCGACATGATGTCTTTGCCTTCTCAGTCATCAGATCTTGGGTTCTTTGGGGAAGGAGACCAGACATCGAGGTCATCGGTCTCATCGGATTAGGGAAGGACGGGGAAGGAAGTCGGCCGTGCCCTTTCAAAGGAATCATCCCGACATTTTCCTGAAGCGAATTAGGGAAATCACGGAAAACCTAAATCAGGATGGCCGGACACGGGATTGAACCGTCGTCCTCCCGAATGCGAGTCCAATGTCTAACCACTGCGCCACCTCGCTCGGTAGTCATCAGATCTGTCTCCCATCCAGCGTATATGGGAGATCATCGGACGGCAACTCCAGCAACTCTAGCATCATCCACAAAGAGCATTAACCATTCCTGTATAGAACGATCAGCTGCAACAGGCTTGGAACTCTATCGCACAAACTGTCATCTGGCACATACACAAACGTATTGTCGAGATTTCATTACTCTACCACAATTATTTTTTGGTGCTGCGAGTTTCTTACGTCAGTGTAGCTTACCTCTACTGCTCAAAAACCATCGTAACTTGTCAGTCTGTCATCCATCACATAATTCAGGCCCTTGAACCGCGTGAGTAGTTGACTCTAACACTGTTTCTACGATTTCTTGGTACGTGACTCCTTCTAAATGGTTCACGACAACCCATTCATCCACCTCGCATGTATCCATGTGGCTAAAATAGATTGATAATGTTGGGGTAAAAGTAAACGCACATCAATATCGTCAATATTTAATTCGCAAATACAATGTCATTAACAGAAGGGCGTTTTAGGCAAACTTTCTCAGTTAAGAAAGTTTCAGCTCTCAGTAGAAACTGATCACCTAACTACTCAGCAAAGAGTTCATAAGACATACAAGAACATTTTGGACTACATAAAGAAACTGGTAGCACATTTTGAAGGCCCGAGGTATTTTCGACTTCCCGATACACATTGGGGGCAGTCCATGTGTGCCAGTAGCGTTTGATTCCAAAAGAAGAGTTCTACGTTCTTTTTCCCTTTTGTCTGCGTCAGACGTTTCTTTTCAGGGAACTAAAAATTTTTTAGACAACATCCAGAAATTAGCTCTCATTTCATCTGTATTGTAGATTTGATCCTCAGTGAAGCCTTGGTTGTCATTATCAAACTCCATTTTGAAAACAGCATCCGGGTCTGGGTCTGCAGATGACTTTTCTCCACATACATTCAACTGCCAAATGCCTCATGTGTTTTACACCCGTCAAAACACTCACCATTTGAAGAAAAATTTTTCCTTCCTCATCTAACAACTTGTCTAACATTTTTACTTTTTCTTGCAGTTTTGGGGCAG